>NW_024582060.1:2243719-2436230 GCF_017639235.1 Corvus kubaryi | reverse complement strand
ATTCCTTTAACAGGAAAAAAAACTAAGACTAAACTAAAACCCCAACACTTCCCTCTTGGCACAATGAAAGAATTGCCGATTTCCTCGTTCACCTGAAGGGAAGCAAGGGGGTTTGGCCTTAGGTTTCTTTGTGACAAGAGAAATCTCCCGCTAAATTTCCTATCGTACCTAAAGACCTCTGCACGCTGTGCCCCATGTGTGTCCCTTTCCTTTCTGAGCCCAACGAGCCTCTCACACTGGTGAATAAAGTGGGGTACCAGCACAGGCCCATCCTGCTCTATGGCAGAATCCCAGCTCTGCAGGAGCTGAGAGAAATTTCAGGACCCTTCCAAGTCCAGCTACACAGAGGTTTCCCAGGTGCTTGCAACTAAACATTTGATTGTCCTCTGACCTGTCCTCACTGCAGGATCAGGTGGTGACAGATGACCCAAGTTATTGCTCTGTCATTGCCCTCTTTTTTTTTTTCCTTAATACTACCACCAAAACCATCAAATTTCTCATTAAATTTTGACTTAAACCGAGACTGCACGCAGCTTTGTCACTTGTACCACATTAATCCAAGTATCCCATTTTCCCATTTTTGTCCACCTCAGGTGTTCAAAGTCCTGGTGTCTAAGGGTGGACCTTTCAAACATCAGCAAAGGACTTGTCAGTCAAAAGCATAAAGGATATTTTACTTCAGCTGGCTAAAAGCCATGACATCTACTGTATCCCTAAGACTGCCATTGCCCTTTCTTTCTACCCCCTCCACCTCAAAAGTGAAAACAGAATGCCTTCATTGCCCCTTTTGAAGCTAAAAGCAACTCAGCAAGCAACACTCATTGTCTAAATGCAACTTGTTTAATCTGGCACCCGTGAAACACAGGTATGACAAGCATTCCACTGCAATATCTGGGAGAATTAAAGTTCCTTAATCTATCTTCTGTCAAAACAAATAAATGTGTTTTTTATTAAAATCTGTCAGAAAACATTTGGAAATTATTTTCATTGCTCCCCTATTAATTCTGCTTTAGAAGCATTCAGTGCCACTCGCGTCTTTTAGAAACAGGCACGACTTCATTGAAATCACGAGGTGGAGTTCAAAGGATTGATCTGTCCTTTGTCACACCTCATGCATGGCCTTCTTCAGTCCAAGATGTTAGATATCACTGCAGTCATCCATTACCAACAGTAAGGCTCCATAAATTCATTTTCAACGTTCCTTTCATGCAAAAACCACATCTGCAATTGTTTCTGTAAACTTGGCCAAGTATTCATGTTGACTGCAGAAAATAAACTCTTGTACATATATACACACACACATACATACACACAAACTGGTATCAAGCAGCTTTATTCCTTCCCAAACAGAACAGCTCATTTGGGACTTGAGGCAAAAAAGATCTACTAGGTCAACATGAACACAGTTTTATTCCAATGTAGCTGTGCCTTGTTTCATCTGACCATGCTTCTTAGGACTTCCAAGGAAAATTCATCAATGGCAAACCAACCTTAGAATAAGAAAATCAAACTTTGGTGTTTTCTCAAGGTCCCAGTTTCAGTTCTTCAAACATTTCACTTCCAGCTACGTGTATATTTCCAAACAACTAACTTTATGAGAAGGAGGCAGTGAATTACAAAGAATTTCAACAAGGAAATCAAAAACCCCATCTGCTAAAGTCTCAGCTTTTGATATAATGTACAATTTCCATCTCGTCTTTCACAGGAGTTTAAAAAGCTCATGTACGTTGGTGGGGCATTTGCAAGCCTGACGAACATATTAGTGAACATCTCTGTGGCATCCTGAGCAAAAATATGCAGTGCTTATATAGAATAGAGATTCCCAGCTGGTGCTTTGTGGACTACTGATGGCCCACAGGATGATGCCATGGTCCAGGCCCTCAATTCCAGTAGGTGCAGAGCAGGTTTCACCCGCCCCGCCTCCAGCACAAGTTACCAAAGTGTACATGTTCTTGAAGGTGCCAGGCCCTGTGACAGCTGCTGCTGCTACAGAACCACATGAAAGTGCTGGCAGGGAGCTTTTTATAGGGCTTTGTTCCTGCCAGAGTTTACTCCTTGGGTCTGCAACTAAAAGATCCGTGGCTGGTCCATTTCTTGTTGCATGATCTAGCTCAGGACTGGGGCAGGAGCGCTGCAGAGCTGTGCAGTCCCAGAGGCACCAGCAAACATTAGCGCTGCTGCAGCAGCCAGAGCTCCCATCTCAGAGCCACTCGGGTGCAATGGAAAGTCCCCATTTATCTTTACTCCCTTAGGCAGGCTGGTTGAGGATATGCCATTTCCACTCCTCCTACTTCCTTCCTCACCTTTCCTCTACTGCACGTTGACTTAAGGGCCAGGCAGAGCTTTCTCTTGACATTTGGATTTGCATATACTGGCCCCACCCCTGATCTCTGTGACATTTGTCTATCATTTCCCATTAGCAGATGAAGGAAGAAACAAGACATAGCTGGAAGCTGCTGGCACAGCCACTGGTTCTCATGGTATAAGGATCAACCCTTGACTCTCCTCTTCAAGTGTCCTCTGAAGTATCTCAAATATGTTGTCCCCAAAGATCAGAAGATACTGAAATATTATTCGTATACAAACTAGTGTTGAAATCTTGGTCCTGTTGGAATCCCTGGCACACTTCCCAGAGACTTCAGTCAGGACTGGATTCCACCCTCACAGGCCAGATTCATCTAATACCCACTATGAAAGTTCGATGGGCTTACCCTGCAGGGCAGAAGCTGGTGTAATCTCAGATTTTGACAATATAGGCTACTTCATCCTCTTGTACCATTGTGCACACAATTGCAAAGGCAGAATTTCTTTTACTCCTGCAATCCTTGCTTGTGGGAAATGAATTATTCTTACATGTACTATTATCACTGAGGAAACACTTAGACTTTGCTGTAGATACAAAGGGCAGTAAAAGCTGCATTGCCCTTTACCACTGTTTAATTGTGAGAATAACACAGGTAATGAGGATGAGGCCCCCATTTTGAAAGGCAAAACACAGAAATTGAAGGGATTTTATAGTCCACAAAACCATTTGTAAAAGTGCTTAATCCCAAAATGAGCTCTGACTTGTGTTCACTTTTTCCTGCAACCAAACACTGGGAAGCAGGCTCATGGGATATCATTCACCAGTGACCCTTTGCCTTTTATCTGCTTCTACCAGCAAACACCTTCATCTTCATGTTGCTAATCTAATCACAAGGATGCCCATATCCTGCACTCAGTCCTCCTGCACGCTTTGTCACACATCTGTGGCCTGACAGTTGAAACTTGTGGCAATGCCCCAGCTCTTGGCCAGCTTCATCTCCCACAAGCTCCAAGAGAAGAAAAACAGCACCCAGGCCAACAACTTCCAGCCAGGAGCTCTTTGTTCTTAATAATAGGAAAGAACAGCTAGCTCAGATGACCAAGATATATTAAAGAGGAGAATGCACTTCTTGCCCTGTTAAATGACAATGCCAATTTCCCACTGATTTCTATCAGTGAGAAAAAAAGAGAGAATGGAAAAGAGTATCGCACGGGCAGAAGCAGCTGCACAACTGTGGAAAAGCCAATCTTCACTTCTGGCCTATGCAAACAAAACTGCTACCCTGTATCCCTTTAAAGGCATAGGGAGAAGGAAAACTTACTCGTTCTTGTCAATGCTGTCTCATGTGATCAAATCCCCTGGAGAGGGAGCCTCATGCTAGCTCAGCTGGCAGGAGCCATAGATGCGCTGCGTGCCCTGATCCTGCCACGGCTGCCTCCCCTCTGAGGAAATGTGCTGGGTGGAACGTGCCCCAGGACAGACACAGAGTGACACAAGCATGACCCAGGACCCCAGGCTGGAGCGAGGCGCAGTGGAGGTGCAGCTGGAGGCAGAAGTGCCTGCAGGAGCTGCTGACCATGCACCGAGTGCTAATCAGTGTGAGCTGCTACTCCCTTCTGGACGCGCAAAGCCGCAGTGCACCCCCGTGGGGAGATGCCACCACAGAGGTGTGAAGCAGAACAAGCCATTGGAGCAGAAACCATGCTGGTTTCTGCCACCCAGGGATGCTCTCAGGAGTGGCACGGGACAGGACAGTCTGGTGTCCATCATGAGCAGTAGGGGCTCGCACTGGGAGCTGCAGCCACAGCTGGGGCAGTAGGCAGAGGGGTTGGGCCCAGAGTGGCGCAGGCATCAGCCAGGGAAGGTGGTGCTGTGTCCAAGGGCAGGAACATTTCTTCTGCACCGCAGCTGGCGAGGGAGCCAGCAGTAGCGGTGCAGCTCGCCATATCTGCCTTTCCACTTGAAAGAAGGGATTTTCCCTGTCCAGGCAAGGAGCTGATCAGAAAATGAAGTGTCTGCCTCTCTGACTTCTGCTACTCTGCTCCCAGCCCTGCTCTTGTCCCACCCTTGCACAATCTGTTGACCTTCATGCCCACATGCAATACCTCACCAATACATTTTCTGAATCTATTTGTTTCCAAGCAGGTTTTATGGATGTTTTAGCACTCTATTTACACACTCTCTCTGTATCTCTCAGGTCTTGAATTAAAAAGCTAAGGCCATGCCATTAAAAATAATGAAATGTTTGAGCAAATCTCAAGGTAAGGTTCCAACAGCAATATTCACTCAGCCAGGCTTCAAACTCCACGTTTTCTGGAACGCGTTTCAAAATACAAAATCATGATACATTAAGCTACACGGTCAGTCATAAAAAAGTAATAGAAAATAATATGAAGACACAATGCAGCCAGCTCACTGTGGCTTCCAGTTTTGTGTTTTCAACCCTTTTTCTTTTTGTGTTAAAACATGCTGCTCTAGGATCCAGCTCTGCCTGGTGCTGAACATCATAAACTCTAATGAGAGTTGAGGGGATCTCTGTTGCTTGCTCTATTGAGCCAACACCAAGCAGCAATACCAGGTTTTAGTCATCACCCCTGCATTTTTAAAGAAAAAAGAAATATGACCAAAAATAACGCAGCACACCTAAAGTTCTTTGGTGTGCTGATGTTACTAGTTTTGCCCGAAGAGACACTGAGTATTTTGAATCCAACCAGTTCCTTGGAAGAAAGGAATGATAAATTTTCAAGGTGTTGCCAGTTGCTCTTCAATTTTAACTCATCTTCTCTCCCAATACCTTTAAACTTACACAGAAAAAACACATGTCACCATGATAGATACATTGCAGCTGAAAGTCCAGTTATTCAATTGCAGAACATCATGGAAGTCTGTGGAATTCCACTTGGAATGGATCCAGCTCCAGAAATTTCTGCTGGGCTTTTCCAGCTCACACTTCCAGTCATCTTTAAAAATGAAACCCAGATTGTTTCCTGCCAAGTAGGTCTATCAATTCATCTCTAATAAGCAGCAATCCTGTGTCATTTTGGTTGCAAGTTGAAGCAGGAGGTCAGTCCTAGCTTTAAAGAGCTAAAACAGGGCAGCAAAAACACAGAGCCTTTCAACATGACCATTCAACAGGGTATCACAAAATAGATGTATGTCCCTCAAGCTCTTTGCCATATTTGAAGCCTACATCATACTCCCCCCACTTTAGGCTGAGCTTGGCTGAAAACAAGGAAACACTAACGCAACGATGTCACCAAACCAGAAGACCCAACAACAGCAAGGCTTTGGCCTGGCTCAGAGTCAATTAAACAAGACAGGTGAGACCTGACAGTATCTTGTGTGCACACAGACATACATAAATGCTTTGTCTTAATGTGACAAAAGAAAGTTACACTTTAGCACTGCGTAAAGCAAATAAATTTTAAAATTGTTTAATTCATTTAGGAACAGTGCCTCAGGTATCTGTGTGGTCCAGAGGAAAAAAAATGTAATATTCCATAAAAAAATAAGTGGGGAAAAAACCCCATCTCTGTAGTGAATGTTACCTACTACCATTCCCTAAATAATCCTCCATAGGGATCCAAAACCCTTATGGGTTCTCCTCCAGCCTCCCTTGTTGCCATGTAATTCACCCAGCTCAGACAGACACGGAGCACACATGACTGGTCACAGTATAGGTTCTGGGCCCCAAAGGCACATGAAGCCCCTTTTTCACAGCCACAGGGTGCAGTTGGATGTGTACAGGGAAGAATCAAACCAAAATCCCAGATGATAATGCTTGCAAACTTGGAGGATTCTTAAAATCCATATCCCAGATTAAAAAAAAAAAAAAACAAACACAAAACAACAGCAACAACAACAAAAAAAAAAAAAAAAACACCAGAAACCAACCTGAAAAGAGCTTGCATCCTTAAGGAGAACAAAGAAAATAAAAGCCATATCTGAAAATCGTAAATAAACAGGACTAAACTAGCCAGATTTTTCAATGCTTACCTGAACCAAATAAATCTCTAGAACTTGTAAATACTGACAAGTGTCACTTCAGATCCTGTTGAAGGATTCCCTAAACATAAAAGACAGGTTGGTCTGTTGTTAAAGCTTTTCTCCCTTGCTTTTCCACTGCTGAAAGTAATTGAAAACAGAAGACATGCATCTTGGTGCAGCCTAACTTTTCAGGAACAGAAAGTGTAAGTGTAATTATATACATCACACTGCACGTCAAGTTTGCTCTCAGTTGCACCCATCTACCTTCACACAAAGCCAATTAAAAACCAAAAGCACCAACACTTAAGAGTCGTATAAAATAGATTCAAAATATACTCTGGAGCACCTATTAGGTGATACCACTAGCAAGACACCCTTAATAAAATCCACATGAAGATGGCACCAGTTTTCTTAGCTGAGGAGTGCTGGAGAAGACACACATTCATCATGTACCAACTCACAATGTTACATCAAACAAAATAGTGTCACAAACAACAAAAGAACTCTCTGCCCAAAGCACAGCGTTGTATAGAGAATACATGTGATTTCAAAGTCCGAAGGATGCGCACATAGTTCAAAGAGGGCACACACAGGGAACAGATCTGAATTTTGACTATCTTTGCTACTGCTTTAAGTCCATATTACTTGAGTATTTATATTAAAAAGGAGACAGAAATATCTTTGGAGATGACTAAGCAGTTTCTTGATTTGTATTAAGTACCGAAAAGCAGCCTTGCCAATTTATCCATATTTAAGTTTCTACAACTTAATATAAACTCACTTCCAAGAACTACATAGGTCTTCTTAAAGTATGTGCAGCAAGCAGTCAATGCTGTGCCAGCTGGCAGATTAAACAAGCCATTAAATAGGCTCCTACTGAATTTAAAGGATTGTTTTTCATCTTTTCCCTCTCTTCTCCTCTACATCCAGATGTATTATTTAGGGAATATTTTCCAGTACCAGTAGAAAAAGTAAAAGAAATGCCCTTGGCACTTAATGAGTTTTTCCTCCAATGTGGTCTCCTGCTGCACTTGGAATTTATTCCGTTACTGTATGGCTTGCAGTGGTCCCAAAATACCTCAGACTATGTGAAAAGATGGGGAAAATGTGTTTGAGGTAGGTATGATTCTTAATTAAAAAGTAGGGACGGACTGGGGTGACAGATCCTAGTGGATGACTTCACTCAGACCATCACTATCCCAGTGTGCCATCCCACCAACCACATCCTGCACCCCTTGTGCAGGAGAACAGCACCATTCCCTACCCCTTAGAGCTGGGACAGGCAGAGTCCACCAGGATTAAGGACAAGGCCACCACCAGCCTGGAGCAGGCTGGCAGAGTAGCTCATTTCTCTGCCGTCCCTGCAGGACTTCAGTGATGAGAATTAAAAAACAACTGTGGTAAAGCCCTAGGCCTCCACAGAACAGAGACCTTCAGCATTTCATTTTTCCTTCAGAGGTTCGATCTTAAAGTTGTCAGAACTTCATGATCTAGCAGTATTCAGAGGATCAATGAGTCTAGAATAAACACTAGCTAAATACTAAACCAGCCCTGGTGTCATCTACCAAAAACAAAAAAAAAAAAAGCTAAATAACAGTATTTCAGATAAAAATGCCCCCATAACAGGTTTCCAGATAAAACCTCCCAAAAGATCCAAGCTGTACCTACTCCCTGTGGCCATTTCAGGCTGACTGGAACTACAGGCAACTGAAGGAGTAGCAGTGGCTTCTGAAATGCCTGGAGAATCATTTTACAAAAATTGGAATTTTTAGGCCTCCCTCAGTATTTAAATTCCTGGGTAGTAAAAAAGAGTTCGGTCTCGTAAACCTGCTACTGAACAAGAAAATGAAGAAGGCCTTAAAACCAAGTATAGGCACACAGCCAGAGGCTGAGATAGCCAGCACTGGAACTTGCCCATGACTTGGAGCATCTCCCTTCCAAGGGGCAAGAAGCCCCTTCAGGCTCTTGCTCAAGCCCGGCCCCACAAGGAGAGTGGACCCCTTGCATCCAGGCAGACCCAGAGAACATCTTGGCCCATGCAGTGACTTCAGAATTCGGCTCAAGCAGGGTGTGATTTGCCAGAATTGTTCTGGGGGGGTCACAAACATTCCCTGCTCCCTTCTTAAGGGGTAGTTTAGTTCTTAATTGTAAAAGCTGAAGTGTAAAAACCTGTGTTTTGCATGTATTCTTTGTTTCTAATCCCCAATATCCGTAAGGGGACTCCCTTACTTGGCGAGCAGTTGGGATTCATTAGACCTTTTATGATGATTCTTTCTGTTGTGCAGATATATGATGAATCTCAGATGTTTAAATAGCATATAACAGTGCTCCATTGACCTTGCTGAGTACAGTTGGAGGGGAAAAAAAGGTAATTTTCCTCAAAGAAATGTTAAAAATGTGTCTCCACTATAGCACAGATGCAGAGGATAAAGAAACTCCAGAGGGATTAAAATATTTTAGATTAATTTGGAAGAAGGCCACATTGTGTAAAGCCTGGTTAGTTTGGGCCTTTCCAATTCCACGCCGTATAAACAAACCCATTTAAACTGCATTTGTTAGAAGGAATGTTTTAGAAAAAAAAAAATCCCCCAAAGCAGTTGTAACTCAAATGACCTCCAGTTCTGGATTCTCTTCTTACTGCCTAAAGAGCAAACATATGTACAATATATTCTAGCCAGAGCTTGTGCAGTTGCTGCATGATTCATACTGCTTGAAAATTAAATCATTTAACTAAAGGGATTCTGGCTCCCTCAAGCAAGGTTTTAAAACTGAAGCAAGGTTGGTTTTGGAGCTGCCTTCCATACTTTGAACAAGAGCATTGCTTATAGATTTTTTGCTTTGGGCTGGGTGGAAGAAATTAAAAGATGAAAGTAAGTTGAAAGCAAGAGATGGAAAGAAAGAGAAAAAGGGAGGACAGAAAAGAATCTGCAAGATCAATACAACTATATAAGAATGAACCTAATGTTCAGTGTGTCACTGACTGGCAGAAGCAAGTCCTTAAATGTTTACTTACTTTCAAGGTCAAATTTTGCCAATTTTACTCCAACAGAATAGAGTTTTTGCTTGTAGAGTCTTCCAAAGAGACAAGTAAGAGAGTGATTCTAAATAACTATTCTAAATATGGTTATTTGGAATCACAAGTAAAGATTTGACCCTTACAAATGAATCAAGTTGAGACACAAATGAACATGGGGGTAACTGGACCAGCCAGAGGGGGAACAAAGTGAAACACACACGGTTGAGTCATTTTGCATGATTAGCACCTGCAAAACAGTGGGCATTTAAAATAAAGGGATTTTCCTCATCATCAACCGTAAATCCCAGAGTAACTCAACCTTAGGAATAACCTATCTGCCATGTGGCTAAAGAGGCTTCTCCAGAAGTCCCAGGCCTCCTTGTGTTGTTGAAATGGTACCCAAGTACTTGACTGTAACTCAGTCACTGCACAAACCCCTCATCCCAGGGGATGGCAGGTAGCTGGCACCTCCGAGTACAAAATGCTGTCTGTCCTCTCCCAAATACCCAAAAGAGCCAGTATCACTTCACCACTGAATGTCAGCACCTTGGAGAGGAATATGGCAACTTGATCAAAGTTCAGAACAATACAACTCAATAGTTTAGAACTCAAAATGAGGGAAAAAAGTTGTTCTCATTAAAAGGAATGTATTTTCAGATAACAAAAAGATTAATTTAAATTCTGGGATTTGAGGGCTAGCATCCCTTCTCTTATTGAGGTTATTATGAGATATCCTGAATATGAGATTGCAAGAGGCTATGATGGTTCTGACCATAAAACTCAAGTGGGATGACGGCTTCTGCAGCTATCAAAGATTTGATAGCACATAATTTTCTGGCTACAACACTACCAGTGTAAATTCTCCATGTCATTTTTTCTCTTGATTGCTTCTTCACATTTGTGATTAACACATTCTCCAGCATCTCACACATATTTTCACTTTGACTGCATCTGTAGCCAGCCCTGTGCTCCCATAGTCAGTCTGCTGGCATAGATGGAAGGGATACATTAAGCTCTCCTTGGAGATACTCCAGGTTTGCAGGGATAGAACCATAAGGAGAAAGCTGGCTTCTACATCAACAAAAAAATCAATACAGAATGTGGAACTCCTTGTGGTTGGGTTTCATTCTTGAAATGTCATGTATGGACCTTTGTTTGTTGACATACCACGCTGCACATTCATGAAAACAAGATGTTCCCTTGTCACTTGGACTATCATGGTAAGACATTTTAAATAAATACTTCACATAATTTCAGAAACAGATGTTAGACAGTAAAATTGGATGTTTGCTATAGAAATGGCCAAGTCCCATTCAGCAGTGCTTGGAATTTTCTATTTTGTGCTTCATATTATCAGCAGCAATGCATGAAAACTCAACAGCTATTACAACCTCAACTTTTCTTTTGAAACGTATTTATCTTTAAAATTTATGAGTAGAAGTGAGTATTTTTCAACACACTTAACTCTGCCTTTTCACTCACATGCCTGCTACAATTCCACATCCATGTATTTTATATTTTCTGCCTCTTCAGTGGGTTTGTTTGCTCTACCATCTCTCACAGTAGCTAAGAAAGTCTAAAAGGGACTCAGCCTCAATTTTGCTTCTCTTAGCAGTTCTATCCTCAGTGTTGCTCCTCATAGTACTCCTAGTTAAGTATTTGTGTACTTATAACTCCATATTGCCCCTTCCCTGATTGATTCAAATGGAGTATGTCTGGTACCTGTAGTAATACATTTTGAAAACTTACCAGTTCTCAGTCCAGTGGCAGCAGTAAGATTAATTCAATTTCTTAATAAATCCCATTGTTTCAGTTTGTTTATGTGCTACAGCCAGCTTTATGTTGCCTGAGGTAGCCAGGGTTAGTGTGGTGTTAAGGTCAGAGATACACAGTAGGGCCACAGATGTACAGTGATATCTCAGAGCTGACTGTTACTTTTTTAGAGGCTATGTAGACATTTTATGGAATAAAATGCCCTGAAAAATTCTGGCAAGAAAAAAAAAAAAAAAAAAGGGCGAGAACAATTAATAAAAAAAACTAATTAAATTAAATTTTACATTGGGATTTGTAGACTTTTCTCGGGTCTTGCTGTTCAGGATTTTCTTCGTACTTGCAAGGGAAAACTGCACTTAGAATACCCTCACTTTTAACACAAGGCAAAAACATGACAGAGATTTGTCTCTCAGTGATAAAACTAGCAAAAATAGAACACTTACGATAACCCTGTCTTTGAAAAACATCACTCAAAAGCCCCCCAAGCTCCACGAGCATGTTACAGACTGCACATGTCACATAACTACAGACTATGATATTTTTGCCTGAGGCTCCCCCATTTAACAAAGGGAAACACTGCTTTCAACAAAAGATGCTATTCTAGTTATGTGCCCTTTTACCCTGTCAGAGAAACAGCTGGTATCATAAAGTCACAGCTGATTTGTATCATGTCTGCACTAACAGTCAGATTTAGTTTGTATCAAACTTTCAAAGTTGGATTTAATACCAGTTGATGGATGACAGCTTTTCTTGCCTCCCCCCTTCTCAAAACATATTTAAACATTGCCTCCCACATTAAAAAGCCCTCCCCATATTCAAAATACAAATGGAGTCTTTTACATGTTCACATAACCAAAATACATGTTAAATATAAATGTTTAAAACTAGCAAATTGAAAAAATCCTAAAGAAGGGTGAGGTGAATATTGTACCAGTAGTTCTGAGGTTCGGTGACAAATAAATTGTGCTTTAAGACAGACATGTGGATACCAAGTGTAATGGAAAAGAATTTTCTACAACAAAGAGCAGAAAAAAGCCCTGCCTCAGGTAATCTCTTGCAGTTTGGGGTATCTGTTCTCCTAAAAACATTTCCAATCTGCCTGCAGAGACTGTAAGGGCTTTTTCAAGGTCAGCACTCAACAATTTAGGGAAGACCAATTTAGTGGGGGTTTTTTTAGGGGACCTGTTTCTCATTTAAGCTATTAAATGTCATCTATTTCCATTTTAAGACCCCTGTAGCAGAATGCCTTAACTGCATAAAGGGACCCCAGTGAAAGTGAGAGTCAGGCCAAAGACTTCACAGGTCCAAACCCACAGAGCTCACGTGAGAAAAAGTTGCAAAAATCAGGCTCTTGTTGGAAAACAGGCATGGGGAAACTTCCAGAGGGTAGGAGTTCAAGCTCAGTTCCTATCAACATCCAACAGTTCTGGTGTGCTTCTGAGGCAACCTCACCACAACACCTGAGTATACAACGTGAGCTGCAGACAAGATACTCTTAGGAGATTTCAAAAGTCTCACTTCAACGTTATATAGAAGTATTTGGCTCTTTCATTCCGTGATCTGAAAGCATCGTCAAAATGCAGGCAAGGAAAATCTTTGTGATGCTGCGCAGTATAATTATTATCAGGGGTCTGAGTAATTGGCCCCATACATCACAAAGAGATTGATCTGCTCTGTGAAGTTACACACACCAGGGGAACAATGGCCCTGGGAGGTTCAAAGCAGCAGTATCAGAAAAGCAGTTTTAAAGTGACAGGAGAGCTTATTGTGATGGAGCTGAGAACGGGCAGCTGTCAATGAAGACTGAAGAACCCCAGCTCCCAGCCTATCTTTCCCTCAGCACATGCATTTCCTGACTTAGAAGGGCAGCCCTGCACAGAGGACAAAGACACAGCTTCTGCTGTGCCCAGGCTGTGCTTGGCACTGCTCTCTGATGGACTCCCTGCCGCTGGACAGACCAAAAGCACAGCATGTGCCTGCCACATCCTCTCCAGCGAGCTCTATCTGCTCCCTGCCTACTGGGAAGATGCAAATAATCATCTCCACGCCCTTCACTCCGAGCACAGCAGTAATTCTGCCCTTACATATGATCTTTCTGCTTGCTCAGAATTTTTATAATAATTTTTTTTTTCAAATGTTCTTAAACCTCTATCTGACAAGGCATGGTTTATCAGAAGCAGATTTCTCTTCAGCTACTCAGTGTGTCCATTTTACTATTCCTAAGTACTGTAATTTCTGGAAAATAAAAAAATATTCTTCATCCAAAACTTGGAATGAGTCACAATAGGTTTACTTGTTTGGGTTCACCATTAAACGAAGAAAAACTGCCTGTATCTAAATGATGCTCTGGCTTCGTTTACAAAAGTTGTAACACCTCTTCAGCAACCCAGGGTAACACAAAATCCACCAGGTTCTCATCTCTCACAAAAGAGCTTTTCCCAAAAAGTGGCCCATCTGTACTCAGAGGTCACCTGAGGTCCCAGAAGTCACAGGGAAACTCAGGCAAGATTGAGTTCTGCCCCTCCTTTTCCAAGTAGGGGAGAGGATGGATAAGAGAAGGAAGAGCATATGTTCATCTCACTTTACCTCATCAGAGTAGAGCCATAGAAAATATCTTCAGAGACTCTACAGAAATGCTTTCAGGCTTGATTATTGGGGAGAAAAGCCAACCAAACCCATTCTTACACAATGTTTCCTAATGGCAAACATCTTTCAACAGAACAAGCATTTCCAAGGGAAAATAAAAAGCAATCATCACTAGCCAGTGACTTTGAACCTTAACCTTTGAGGGTAGCACTTATTTTTGAAAGTAATTAATATAAGCATGTCAGATTGCCTTCCACAGTTAGGTTTGACTGTATTCAAGAACTAACAGAGGACTTACAGGACTGTCATGATAATACTGAATTGTTACTGCCTTTTATACTCAGATAAAGAGATGTGTCTCATTTCCAGGACAGAGATAATGCTGGTGTTTTTCCTCTCCAAATGAGTGTTTTGGTCCACACCACTTGCTTTAATGATTTTCTAAAGGCAACTAATGGCCTTTTCCATGGTATTTTCATTCACATCCCCTAAAACCCATCCTCCTGTTCATCCAACTTTGCCATGTGAAAGGGGAGGTTAAAAATGGAAAGTATGATCAGATTTTTCCTTTACTTCTTTGGGACACAATTCTTTTGTCACCTTGACAAGTACTGGGCACGCAGCAGAGGGACTCCAGCACGAGAGAGGTGGCACTTACCCTGCATCCTACACTGGCAGAAGATGACTGAGTCCCTGGATTTTCAGATGCATTTAGTGAACCAAAATAAGGAACCAGCCCCAGTTCAGCCTCAGTTTTGAGGGGCTGAAGTGCCTTCTTTCAACACCACAGCCTGCGTGCTCAGACCTGTCTCCACATACAACTCCAGCAGCTGAGGTATCAGAAAAACTCTGGAGGGCAGTCACTGCTCTCTTTGAATATCCTATCCTTAGCACAGGGGAAAAGAGCTTCCATTTCTGATCCCACTTGCTTTTGGACAATATGGCCTTCTTTTCCCGGATTCATATTTTGGAGGAAATTAAGTACTTCATAAATGCACTACTCGTGGGAGCATGTGGGAACTTAGACATCTCATGGGAAGAAGTGTTCCATGGGAAATTTTGGAACATTTAGGCTGGTTCTGAATCAAAAAGAATTCCTAATTTTGAAACATCAGCATTTCCTACAACTGGAAATACCATATTGCATCTGGCTTCAGTTCTGAATACACCCCCCAACAAAGGCTCGAAAGCAATGCAGAACTGCAAAACAACAACCCGGGCTGAGAACAGCCTGCAACAATTATCAGCCCATTCAGCACTTGCACAAACCTTCTCAGAAGTGTAGACAAAGTTAAATTTGCTTCCCCAGGGACGATGACAAAAGCAGCTGAAATAGGCCCGGACCCAGGAATCCTGATAGGGAGGGAAGGCTGCTTCTAAGGGAGCTGCCTCAATGCTGGGGTGATATTTCTGACCCATCATTCTGCTGTCACAGGCACTGCCTAAACTTTGAGCCAGGCCACGGTTTGTCTCCACAGTCTGGAATTTCCGTATATTGAGGGGCTAAAGTTTACACTCATTATAAACACTTCCTTTAAATGGTTTGTGAGCCCTCACTTGTTCTGGCAGTGAAAGAACAATGTTTGTAAAAACATGTCTAAGTCTTCCATGTTTTAAATAGTGAGTAAACACAGTTACTTGGTCTCTCACCTACTTCTCAGAGCCTGCTTGCTCTAAAAAGAAGACACAACAGGATAGTAGCACACCAGCATATGATCATAACACAAGTAAATATGATTTAAGACTCCTATTGCAAGAAAAAACTTGCTAAAATGCAGTGGAGAAATGGAACTTCTAAAAGAATGGCCGTACGCTGACAAAATTATTACTGTAAACACAAAGATTTTGAGCTGAAAGTAAAATTCCATGTGAAATGCTTTAAATCTACTATCAGTTCTGAACAAAGTAATCACCAGTGTCAGTGACACCAGAGGGACAGGAGCCAAGGGTCTGCTGCAGGGCTCTCCACTGATTTTCAGAGGAATTTGGATCAGTCTCCAAAGAAATAAGAAAACACACAAGAAAAAAAAGCCTCAAAACCACCCCCCAACTTCTGAATACCACAGGAAAGGAAGTCTGAGGTAACTTCTTTGATCATACTCACAGGAAGGCAGTCAGAGGAAATATTCTGAGCTTTTCAGTAACAAACCAGCTGCTTGATGAATCAAAATGACGACTCCAGAAAAACGAGGTGATCTCTGTACAAAAGCAGGAAATAAAGAACCTTATTTAGCAAAGGCATAATTTGTCTGCATTCTTCATTCTTCTTCCATAAAATCCTCTTTAATGACACTCCTAGAAAGTTTTGGGGTTTTTTTTAAATATGGAATAAAACTCAAAAAGTTTGCAAGACACCAACTAAACCCACTGTCAAAAGCTCTAGAAATTAGAATTTAACAAAGGAGATCCTGATTTCCCAAAATCTCTTAACGAAGTCAGTCACTAAAACATCTTTAAGAAGTGAAGCTGATACAGACTTGCTGTTAGTACAAGATGAAACAAACTCTCTGACCAGCAGTGAATTTTCACAGCAGAGCCAGGTTTCCAGCACACCCCCCCCGAGGATATAGGATATTCCCTGCAATATAAAACATGTTCAGGAAAGTACTCTGCAAAAGCAGATAAACAGTAAAATTACAGTCTTTAGATGATATGAAACTATTCCATTTAATAAAACTTAAAGTCAGTGCTAAGAAATGGGGAAAGAGTTCATAGTTGAATTTCTATGGGCAAACTGAATTCATTGTTCAGAAGTAAAGGTACAGGAGAAAAAACCCCTTAGATCTTTATACACACAGCAATC
The DNA here is from genome assembly GCF_017639235.1 of Corvus kubaryi. Taxonomy (NCBI): domain Eukaryota; kingdom Metazoa; phylum Chordata; class Aves; order Passeriformes; family Corvidae; genus Corvus; species Corvus kubaryi. The sequence continues at coordinate 2,419,760 of NW_024582060.1, read as the reverse complement.
AACTCTAAACAAGCCAAGGACAATCAAAGCCATCTTGGAGTCTGAGGAAGAGTCCTCTGAGAATGTTAGCTGGCTCAAGGGTTGCCATGCATTGGATGCCCACCCTGACACAAGGACAGCACAACAATTTGTGGGTGATCTGGTAGAAACCCATAATGGACACCAGGAAATGCAGTAAGAACAAGCTTCAGGGAACTGGGGCACTTCCCCCTGAAGACAGGCTCTGCATTCAGCTACCTCTTGGTAGTACACAAACATGCCAGAGTAAAAATAAAAACTGTGAGCTTTCTTTAGAGAGCCTCTCGTGGTCTGTTCTCTTTAGAACCAAGGGCCTTCACACTGAACATCCTGATGCCAACTGAGGAAATGGATTCTTTAAAAATCAACCTGATTTCAGTTATTTTAAGATAATAGCATGGGGTTGGTATTTGCATTAATTTCTGGTTATTCACTGGAAACTCAGACTTTTGATGACTCAATGCAAATGACTGTTCTGCAATTTCAACAACAGTTTTACAGTCTGGTCTCTAGGTTTTAAGACACCCATCACTGATTTACATTATTGCAAATGTTAGGGTGGCCAAAGCCAAGAATTTGATTCAATGTATTAGGAGTTTCAGTATTAGATTCAAGAGATCTCAACCCCCATTTGATGCTGAGCATTATTATGCATATATCACATAAGAAAAAAGAACAATATTAGAAGGCATCCCTGATTATCAAGGTATGAAAAGAACAACCAAGAATTTCAAATCTTCTTCCTCTCCCTGGCTACACCTGCTTACAGCAAGAGCAGACCAGGCTCTATCAGTCCAGAGCTTCAACTCATGAATAGCAAGGCCCTTCCAGGGCACTGAATTAATTCCAACTTTTCCACTAACTTGAAAAGCTTACTTTGCCCATTTCTATTTTTTTAGCAGGAATAACTTTGAGACATTCAGATCATGCTTTTGGAGGATCCTGGGTTGAAAAGTCCTTTTCTGCTTCAAACTATTTGTTCTCTTTCAATCTCTTCAAGATTTTTAAAATGGAGACAACCCCCAAAAATTTTTCATTTTCTTCCCCACAGTCATGAAGACATTTTCTGCTGTTCTCCTTGTATTTGCTCTGATCTAAACTAACACTTTTCTGAAAGTTCAACATAACTTGTGATATCAATAAAATGACTGAAATACTCCCTCACAGTGTTTGCCTTCCAAAAGAGCTTCTATCTCACCACAATTCCATTGTAAGCTTACTTTGAGGGGCCATGAACAATTTAGCAAACAGGTTATTTCCATACAACTAAAGCGTGAAGGAAGGTCAGGCCCAGGTCAAAAAAAACAGACTCCGTAAATCCAAACCCTCCAATCCAACAAACATCCCTCAGGTTTGGACACATTTTGGGCTGTAATCTTCAGTGGTAAAATTGGCACCATTTTTACTGATTCTTCAGTAAAAAAATTCCCCTGACCATAAACTTTGGGTTCATGTTCTGCTCTCATTTGTGCAATGGCATGAAGAGCATCCCAGACCCTGGCACACATCCAGCATTGCACATTCAAGCACTCAATTTCCAGCTCACATGGGCACTAGATTCCCAGATAACACAGGACAGTAGCCATTAAATACAATTTTAGTAACAGAAACACTTTTATCGGAAATTCTTAAAAATGCTTGATCAGTACTTTGTGGCTTAAGAAACTCAGGAGTTGCTACTCCCTTGATTCTGAAAACTGGGGAAATCAAATCACATCCAAGGTCATTCAGCAGTTGAGCTACAACATTTAAGTGTGGGTTGGGGGAGTTATTAAAAGTATATGCATGCACACCCAAAGAAAAGCGTAGTTTCACTCCCCTCTTCTCTGTTAATGAATTTGGTTCTGTTACACCTGGCAGTGTATTGAATGGAAATAAAGTTATGGAGCCCAGTCACCAAACTCTGTGTTGCAGGTATTCCATTTTATCCAAGAGCTCAACAGCCAGGGCTGTGCCAGGGTTCAGCTCTCATCTCTTCTTCCATGGAATTTAGCTTACATCTTCCAGAGGAGACACTCTAGCCCTTCCTCCACGCCCTTTCCTGACAGTAGTGGTGCCAAGAGTATAAGGGGAACTGTAACACTCTAGGCTAGAGGTCCAGTTAGCTCCCTATCCTTTCCCCAGTAGTGATCAACATCAGATGTTTAGGGTAGAACATAAGGACAGGGAAAGTACATAATGATGCTTCCCACAAATACTCTACAGCAGCTTATGACTTCCAGAATGCCTCAGCCAAAGGTGGAATCCGTGTATTTACTGATCTCCATGCCAGCTTTTTTCCATTAGGTTGAGCAGCTGCCAACACTGAACAAAGCCCCGTGCCAGAGCGCTCGCTCACCTAACGCACAGTTAGCTCTGGTACGGACATAGAGAGCGTCCAGCGCTGCATCCCACTCAGTGGAGCAATCCCAAACCTGACAGCAAGACGGTTAAAAAGCTGCCTTGGAAATAGCACACCTGGGTCTCAGTCTCACATATTTAATCATTTAGGAAAATGAAATGAGATCAGTAGGAGAGAGTGGGAACATAAAGAGTACTTGAAAAGTGCACTTGAGGGTTCTTTGTGACAAAGAAGGTGACCCAGTCTACCTACTGGGTTCTGGGTTAGCAGCCTACTATATAAGAGAAGGACTCATCCTCTAGTCTGTAAAAGCAGCAAACATTTCACAGAATCACAGAACAGTTCAGGTTAGACCACACCTCTGGAGATCACCCAGTCCAACTCCCTGCTCCGAGCAGGCTGCCCCAGCATCATGTCCAGCTGGGGATTGACTGTTCCCACGGATGCCAACACCACAGCCTCCCTGGGAAATCTGTTCCAGTGTTGATCACTTACAAAGTTCTTCCCTACATTTTAATGGAATTATTTTATTTCAGTTTCTCTCTTTTTCCCCTGTCCTTTCCCTGGGCACCATTGAGAAGACTCTAGTTGGGTTGTTATTGTCATCTGCCCCCCCCTCCCATGGTGACAGTCACAGTGTGTGACAGCCATAGAGTGGCTGTTAAACTTGAATCTCATCCCAGTTACAGCTAGGCATTTTTATCCATAGATTTCAATATTGGCTCTTGTGCAAATTATTTTTTTTCCCTCAAGTAATGAAAATGACAGCAGGAAACCACTTTTTTTTGAAAAATAGTCTAGGTGAAGTATTTCTTTGAATAGACTTCTTCCAAAACTACTTTTCTGCTTTTGAGGTTTATGTCGTCACTGTTCTCACGTAGTTTATTTACTTAGGAAGGTATAGAGGGAGCACATAAAACCTTTCCTTGGATGTGCTATGTTCATGAAGAAGGCTCTTCAATACAGAATTTGGCAAACAAGTGTTGCCAGTAGAAGAGGGGACAGGAAGCATCAAACCCATCCATCACTAGGATACCCAAAACAGGTGTCCAAGGAATTTGTTTTCTAGCATGACCTAGAAAGGGGAGGTGTGTTGACACATGTGAACTGCTCACCCAGACACTTACAGGCAGATTATCAGTACAAAACATCAGTGCTCAAAGTAAATAAAAACACCTCATGCAGCAATACACTTGAGTTAAGTTTAAAAACCATAGACAAATCCCTCTGGCTTCTGGCTAAGTACACATTTACTGAACACAGTTTGCTGTACCTGAGCTCTGCCTCCCAGAGGGTTACAGCCATCTCCTGGGGAAAAAATTGTGAAGGACAAAGATTTTCCCCTTCCCTTCCACCACACTGCTAAGATCCTTTTAATGAGAAACTCATCCGACCTCCAAAGTTTCAGAAAATGACAGATTTCCCCTCCACCATCTTAAAATGCCAGTTTATCTTTACGTGGACTTGAGCAGCAGGACACCCTAATATTTTGGAGAAAAGTCATTCCTCTTACATTCACAATGATACTCTCTCAACAAAAGTGAACATCTTCCAGATACAATGACTGCCCTACGTACAGGCTTTCATTCTGCACGTCCTGGCATGGAACAGGAAAGAAAAAAAAGTGTTTCCTGAGATTAAACACAACCAAAAGGAGGACTAGGTACAGCTCCCACTGAGCGAAAGTAGACTGCGAGATCTTCGCACTGTTATGCCTGAAAGCAGAGGCTAACAAACAAGCAAAGTAAGTGTGCATCTGAGCAGATGTGGGCTGGAACAGCATCCTCAGCCATGCAAATATAGCACTTGCTTCCTTCTTTGGCCACGTTTGTGCTACTAAGCAGAAACCATTTGCTAACCACACAGCAGTGGCATTCACATTAGCAGAAAACCAGACTCCTCATCTCTTCCTGCTTTGATCAGCAGTTACTGACCACAGGAATAAACAGAGGGTTGTGTTCTTCAGTTGCTCCAAGCAGGATCTGCTGTTCTCACATGGACATCAGTGACAGCAAGAACAGGCCAAGCCTGTTCCAGAATAGCCCTTTGTCCTCATGCAAACCTCTCTCGCCAACAGAGGAGCGACACGCACGGCAAGGAAAAGACAGCTGAAGGAGGGTATTCCCCTCTCAAATTGTGTGTTTGGAAGCACAAACATTTTAAAATTTAAAAGCCAGAGCTTGAGATGTCCCTGGTTTTAATCTGGAAATTGAACATAAGCTCCCCTACATCACTGGCAGTGGATACAGGCATGTCTGCTACAGAACGTGCTTCTGAGGGAAACTATTTACTGCTAATAAAAAGTCCCAAATTCCTTGCAAATTCACTGCCCCTTTCAGAAAAGGGTTCCAGAAAGCTTAGAGCTTTAATCCAAGTTGTTAATAATCCATGAAGAATACTGCATAATAATTCAGAAAATAGTCTCTTCCAACAGACAGTAAATGGAAACTGCCTGCTTTAAAGCATATTTTGACAGCTGCTAGCATCATTCAACATTTCAAATAAAAGAATCTGCTCAAAAGAAACAGAGTAAGGAAGTGAAAAAATTTGAAACAAGAAAAAGGTCTCTTGTGAAAAGCTCTGATTTTCTCCTCTTCTGTGTCGTCTTCAGCTATTGAATGGAAACACACTGGTGGGTTGGGTGTCAAGAGAGAGGGGACTGCAGGGAAAACTCTGTGAGTTGTATTCTTTTCAGCAAAGTTTAATTAATGGCATTTCTGAGAAGAATTTTGATTGACAGGATTAGTGCCAGCACTAAAAGTTACTATTTGTGGATCCTGGAGCTCACAGCTCCCATAAAAATAAAACAGTTCAGAAAAGAGCTTTGTTGCAAATGAAGGCATTCCCTCAGCAGGGAAGGTTCATGTGAACCTCTTCTGTGGCTTCCCTTCACATGGGTATTTCTGTGGAGATAGGATAGAATAAAGTCCCAGGAGAACACACTTCCCATGAGGCAAAAGGTTTGATTCCATTTTCTAAGTTAGTCCTTGGGGAAGGGTTTCTGAAAGGAGTCAAAATTAAACCCTAAGAATGAGTGTTCCCAAGTTTCGTGGAGGGAAACATTTGGTTCCACTTTCTTTTCTTTTGGATTTATTTCAGCTTTTAGTTCAGACTAAGTTTTAGCTTTCAAATTTTTACCTCCTTCCTACTAAGATAATCCAGTATTTTCCTAGTGACACTCAGCTCAAAAGATTTCAATTCTCTAATTGCCTATAAAGACTTGGGACAAATTATTAAGTTGACCACAAGCATCGCATTTTATTTTATCATTGTCAAATCTTTAAGTACTATCTCAAATAAACCATTTTTTAGAAGGAGTAATGCATTACATGCCAAAACAAGAAACTGAAAATAAGCCAATGCTGCTCCACTGCAAAAACAAGGGAAGGACACAGCATTCCAGTTCCCACAGGAAGCACACACCAGTTTGCTGAACCATCCTCCAGAAACTTTGAAATGGAAGAAAAGAAGAAAAAAAATTTGATTCTTTTCACTTTCTACATCCCTTCTCTATCACCTTCCTCAAACAGGGTAACATAGTTCAGACCCACTTACTCTATCCCAGAAGTTTTCATGCACCTCATTTGCATCACATCTTGACATTTCTGCCCCATTTTTTCCTCTGCTCTTCTCCTGCTTTCCTGCCCATTGTGCCTCCCCCACTGTACTGTTCTCCAGATTATTTGTTTCCTCCTGTTCACATTCTTGCTACACCAAACTTGAACCAATCCTCTTCCTCCTACTCCTTATTGTTATTGTCTTCATATTTACTACCTCTGATCCTATCAGTTTGGGGTTTTTTTCCCCATAAATCTCCAATATCTCCCTTTTTGTGCCTTAAAAATGCTTGGATAACATTATTTCTTCCAATTATAATCACTCATCTTGCCTTTCTGCCTTCTGACTGAAGCAAGATGAACAGAGCTAAACTTCCACAGAGGAAAAGTATCATGGTGCACCAGCATGCTGCCACTTATTCAGGAATAATGCAAAAAAACAACACAAAAAGCTTTTTTGAAGTGGCTTTATTAGGTATGGAAAGCTTGCAAATCAGGCATCACACAAAGACTGTCCCAGTAGTAACATTATTGGTGATTAATACATATATCTTCTTCCACAGCCTGTTTCCAGTGACCCAACAAACCACCACTTTTATTCCAGCTACTACATTTCTGTCTGGGAGCAGCTGGAGGTTTGATGCTTTCAGCTCCCACTGCTGCTGGCAGTGGTTAGTAGGGATGACTGGTACACAAACCTTTAAGGCCACAGCATTACTATCTCAACTTTAATTAGCTTAAAAACACCTGCAGAAAGCAGCAGATACACCTGAATACTCAAGGGACTCGATGTCCACACGAATACCGAAATTTTAGTCCACTCAGGAAAGCAGACTGATTGTCACACACAGGCACCATCACCTCCACCATCGAAGTAATCAGTTTTGTCACCACGTGCTGCAAAGTGGATCATCACCCCGACTTCTTCCCGTTCTGCCCCATGGATGGAGGAAATGAAGTTGCTGGAGAAGGCATGGCAAGCACGTCTGTTTTATAACTTTTCACTCAATGTGCAAACACAAAACCTGGTAGTTTGCAATACATCATCTAAAGGAAAACCACCGAGGCTGCTTGTCAGCCTTCAAACACTACCTGTGTGCTCAGTGATACCTGAGCTTTGCCAAACCCACTCCATTTATTTTGAGGAACTACAGCTCATAACTTCAATATGCAGTTTTAAATCTCTCCTCACTTGGCAGCCACATAAACAGCAAGGAATGTGCACATGAAAAAAAAGTTATCCTGGTCACACCTATTACTTTTCCAAAAGGAAGGGCATGCTCAGGTACTGTAGATGAGAATCTAGATGACTGAACCCCAGCTACTTGTTTAGACTGTTAGTCTTGCTTTCAATGGTAGGAAATATTACAAAAAAATCCATGTAACACATACAAGCTAAGTGCAAATGATGAAAGAAATCAGCAAGGGAAAAGAGGCCAGAGAGCTGTTGTGATGGAAGAATAGCAGCTGGGAAAACTGAAGTCAACCCAGCTATGTTATTTTTTAATTAAAAATAAACACAGCCTTTGTTGCCAAGGGACTGGTTAGCATTCCATTTCAAAAGAAAAAAAAAAAGGAATTTTGTTTTACTTCATTCTCGTTCCCCTCCTAACCTCCCTCCCCCCTCTCTGTCCCCTCCTTCTCCCCCAAAAAGTATTTATAGATTTTGCAAAAAAAGAGCATGGTCATAAATTTTAGTTCAGTCTGCAACACCACACAGAAGCACCTATTTTTAAGGCATTCTCTTTCTCTCACATCAATGCCTCCTTGACTAAAAATAGTCAGACTATCATTTTAATTTTGTTAATTACTTTGTCTTCTGCTGCTGAGGTCCATGCTAGCTATACAAGTATGCATGACTAAAGTGCATGTGTGTGAAGGATAAAAGCCCTGCTTGGACAGCCCTTTTAATGAAGACTTCAGCAGACCCGTGTTAATCCTTCCAAGTTCACCCTTGCTTTTCTTAACACTAAAGAAGCTTTTCCTCACATCTGGTTAGGGGTCTGTCGTAGTTTCTATGAAATGTGCTTGTGTCCAAGACCAGTAAAGCCTTACACTGTTCCTTTGCAGTCCTCACTTCACAATCGGGAGCGTGGAGTCACTAGCAGAGAAAATCCAAAGAATCCAAAGACTCAGTTCAGGATTTTCACACATTCCAAGGCCTCAAAGGTTAACTATTTTTAAAGGCTGACTACCTCATTACCCTCTTTCCCCATAGCTTTTCATTCATTCATCTTACACGTTTCTTGTGTGCTTTTATTACGCCTGACCTCAGAGAAGGTTTCTGCTCCCAAGGTTTTTTCCACACAGCTTCCACATCACAGCTCAAAATCTTATCTGGCATAATCAACTTCTGTTTTCTCTCTTCACCATCTGCTTTGCTAGTTATACATCTTATTTAAGACATTTTAGACCATTATTCATATGAAATACATATCCAGAGGTAGTAGCAATTGCTCTGGTAAAATACATAGAAGTTGATGGGGCAAACCTCCCCCAAACCATATCAATGAAACTGATGTTTCCTGTAGAAATACCCATCTTCAGCTGAACAAATATATCAGTTCTTGTTGAATCAAATAAAGATCTATCTAATATTTAGTCATTAAGCTAAGTGGTGAGAAAAAAGAATTGAGATGAAGTAAAAAAAATTGCATGTACATCCTGCATCTCAGGTAAGTACCATCATGTCATCAGCCTAAAATGGTGTTCAGGAGTGGGATTTGTTTGCTACCTGGACTACCTGGAATCACTCCAGTTTACATTAAGAGAATGTCCAATGAAAAAGGGAATGTAATTATTCAATTATTCGTTCAGTGCGGAGCAACTACAAGAAAAGTTTCATGACCAATAACAGCAGGATACAGGATGGCAAATGCACCCACATTTTCACAAGACAAAGACCCAATAGCCACCCCAGCTGCACAGAGTGGCATTTCAACCTTCAATCCTGCAAAGAGATCTGAAAATGGATTAGACTGAAAGCGTGTCTCTTTCTGCTTTCCTATTTAACAAGGCCCTTCTGTGCATCCCAATGAATTTTCAGAAGGACTTCGAATTCATGAAAATTTAAAGACAGAAATAATTTTTCACCCAGCTCTGGTCAGTATCTGCTGACTCACATCCAGATTCCTCTAGTATTTGAATCTTCCATTGACTCCAGAGAAAATTTGTGGTTGACCACAGAGCATAAGCTTAGCTAACTAAATACCATAATGCATATTATTTGCCATGCGACAGTAAGCACAGGGGAAAGAGGACACTGGGTTGCAAAACATTTTTCTTTAGGCTTTGCATACTTTTTGGAATAGGAAAGAAAACCACATTAGGCAAAGCAATGTATTTGTTTTGTCTCAAGGACATTGGCTCACAAATAAATGTTACTGCAACTAGTCAGAGTTCAAGTCGTTGCCCAAACTATAAAAGAAGAAAAAAAAAAAAAAAAAAAAAAGGAAAAAGACAAGGCCTTTGGAAATCAAATGTTATTCCTTATCCCGAGAAAATATAAATAACTCAAAAATTTAGTGACCAACATTACACAACAGAATGAATTCTGGGTATTTAAGCATCAAAGCAGAGCTGAAACGTTCTGTGAACATTAACTCTGTTTGGTGGCAACATAAAATTGGATTCAGCATTAGAAAATAAGAGAAAGGCAGTGAGAGGAGAAACTTGGCACTGGCAGACCCTAAGCACACTAGGCTTCAGCCTCCTTGGGTTTTACACAAATTTCCCTAAAAGAATAGATTTTAGTTGAATTAAACATGATTGGAGGGATGGCTTTATCTTTCAGATGCTTACTTGCTGCCAAAGTCTAGGGTACATGAAAACAGAGAAGTCAGAGATGCTTCTCAGTTAAACTCTTTTTTTTTTTTCCAGATAGGGCGACTATTTGACTACCAAAGTAGAAACCTCCTAATTCTTACTGCAGAGGAGGATTCTATGATCCTTCTCACAGTGTTTCTGCCTTTCTTCAAGATCCGCAACAGCACAGTCTAAAAACCAAACCAATGCAAAATCTTTGGGAGGTTCCTTCCGCTGCCTGTAAAACAGCAGGGGGGTAGGTACAATGACAAATTCTGAGCAGGAGAGGGGAATCAAATTAAAACTCAAAAGTGCAAGGGGAAGACAGAAGATCCTGCCTAGAAGGAAAGAGTTGTAATAAACCAAGAAATGCCATCAGTCTTTTTATTCAGAAGAAGAGTCACAGCAGCAAGAATAACAGTGATTTTGCTGTTTTAAAAGGCTGGGAGGCTTCTCTCACCAGCACTATTTTGTCTTTTACATCACAGACCAAGCAGCTAAGCCACTGAAAATGCAAGCATGTGCCAAAATGGGCAAAGCATTCAAGACCATCCACATGTCCCGTCTTCATCTGGCAAACAGAAAATGCAATGCTATTTACAGCCTTTTGATATTTCTTTGTTTCTCATGGGAAACTAGTTGATGTTGTCTATTGCCAGCTCTCATTGTTAACAACACTCATGGAGAGTTTATTAATTTTTGTGTGATGCCATTTTTCCAAAGCAACCTTTCTATAAGGGTCACATTAGATTAATAAACAGTAAAAGTATCATATAGACATCAGGAGTCATTCACCAAGTGGAATTCAAGAAGACTGATGCTTAAATTTTATGTATTTCTTATTTAAAAAACAGAACTCTCTTGTCAGCCTCAGGATTTCCTTGATCTTTAAGTTGCAGAAATATACAAAACTAAATAATAGTCGCCCACTCCACTAATTTCTCCTATCCCATAATATACAAAAACACAGTTCAAAGAACATTTCTATTTGAATACGTTCCATCTTCCTTTCCCAGTCCTGAAAATCTGTGAATGAAGTAGTTCATATGTGAAATGATGCCTATATTCATCCACTCAGCAGACGCCAAGTTAACACTCCCCTCAACTGCAAAGAGGGACTATTTTATCTGGAATGGCAGAGCCCTAGCCCATCAGAATTGCCACATTGTGACAATGGCGTGAAGTTACCACCAGTTTAGGTTCTTTTCTTTTGATATAAGTCAGAGAGAGGATCTCTGCTCTCTACAGCCCTCAATGCTTTTAAATTTATTAGGCCACACTACCTATTGCAGCTTACATCTACTTTATGAACACTTAAAATAACACCCGTAGCTGAGTGAAAAAAGCTGACGGAAGGAATAGCTGTGGAAACAAATCTGCCCTATGCTTTAGATAAAAACACACCCAGAACACACAGCACGAGGAGGAAAGAGGACCTGGAAGATTAAACCAAAGATGTTAAAAACAAAGTGAAGCAGTGATACGTTGGCATCAAAGAAGATGGAAAAAGATGGGCAGGATGACTGGCACAAAGGGAATGAGGCAGGTTTAGCAATAGGCTTGAATAGGTTCCTTACACCAGAGGCCCAAAACAGCTCTCACAGCACCTCCAGTTGTTGCAGCTGCATGGTGTCACTTCAAGGCATTATGACATTATTCTTTTATATTTGTAGGATCCTCAGTGGTGCTTGTCCCCTCTTCAGTCACAGAAAGGACAGGTAATCTGCACTGCATGATTTCACATCTAGTAAAGAGGCCCACACACCAGCAGAGAAGGAATCTGGGTTGATTAACTCTCAGATAGGAGGAGTGCACCAAAAGCCTTATGATAACAAATACTTCATGCAACAAGGCTCACTCTACCTGTGTGTCCTGAAACAGGAGGTTAAAAAAAGATAATCAAAGAAAGGGGGGGAAAAAAAGAGAAGAATGAGGGTTTGAGAAGTTAAATGGCTAGTGCTGTAGCTCTGAGTTTAATCTACAAAACAGCTTTCATCAAAACAATTAGATTGTTCTCCTCTGAGCCATTCATCATCTCAGATATTTTTCTAATTTTGACTTCTACCCACTAGAGATCAGAAACCTTCTAAAAAATTATCATCTAGGGATTCCTCAGCCGGAATTTGGACTGCCCTACATAATTCCTCCAGACAGTGCTCCTTGACTTTTTCCCATAGACCTCACCATTGCAGTGCAATGCCTGGAATGCCAGCACCATGCTGCAGAAATTGGGCAGAGTACTGGTGAGAGCAGCAGCAGCTGTGGCAGCCCACTGAGGCACAGAACGACTTCCAGTTAATGTTTGGCTACTTTGCATTTTCCATCCAGGGTGCCAGAAGGGACAGTAGTTTTAGTGATCCTTCTAGCAGCAAATCCCCAGCCCCAGTCATGGCTTTGCCCTCGGCATATTTGTGGGAAATCAGAAGAGCTGCATTCCAGCATGAAGAAAACACAGTTGAAACTCCACACAGAGAAGGCTTCAGGTAATACTTTATTATCTCTTCACCTGGCTAAATCTTTATGGTTTCTTGCCATACACAAGCACAAATATATCTCTACTCACTTTTAGTCAACATTCAACCACACTGAAGTTTTTGCTTCTGTCTGTGCTATGCAAAGGATTTCCACTGCACTAAGGAGTGATCCAAAGTATTCAATCTCACAACAAACCTGTGAAGGAAGGAGTCATTTCTGTTCTCATTTTACAAAAGGCTGATAATAAAAGAGGGAAAATAACTTGTACAGTCACAGACATGTTCTGTGAATGAAGAGTTTGCACGGGGGCCTCCCAGTGTGTCAAACAGTGAAACAGCTTTTTTATTATTATTATTTGGTTTTCTTTACAGGGGAAAAAAAAGGCCACTCTCTCTGAAAGAAACAAATTATTCATTTCCTAGAAACACAAAACTGGTTTCTGTCAAATTCTTTCAGTGGTATGCTCTGAAAAGGGAGAGCAGGCAGTGACAAATGAGGCAGAAGATGATAAACTGCTGACTTCTCCAGAAATAGCAATTCCATTGCTGTCAGCTTGGTGGCTTGAGCCAGAACCAAAGCACAAACCCTACACAGATTGAAGGGCCTCTTTATACAACCATAAATGACATCTAAATCTTTTAAAATAATGGGGGGAAGAGGAGGATGTAGAAAACAGAGGAAGCTTCAGACAAGTCCTGAGTACTGTCTTGTTCTAAGCCTACAAAACAGCAGCAATATCTTTAGAGCTCCTTTAAAACTGCAGTAGAATCACCTGTGCTTGGGGATTGACCAAACACCTCTGAAGACACTCCATGAAAATCTCCATAGAGTTAATGTAGACACAGATTTCTCAGCCCCCAAAGAGTGTAGCATTCTTACAACTTCAAGACAGATCTAACAGAACTTCAGAGAGACATCCAGGAGAATGCTGACTGTCCATAATAAATTTCTACTTATCTGACAGTCTTAAGAGTTCTTGAAATCAGGACACAATGCTTAAAATGTATCTATTCATTGCCTTCTTCATTCTTTCAAAGAGGAAGATACTCCCTGGGGGCATTCAGAAGAGGTACATGGTAGGTACATCTACACTCTGATGAAATCTTAAGTTTTCCTGGACTATTTGCCCTTCTTCCATGAGGTGTCCATGGCCTAAGACTCATGAGCAGACCAACCAACAGCAAGCCAAGCTGTTCTATTCTTAGGACAAACACTAAAAACTTGTTCCATTCCCAGATGTGCAGATTCCTCTGTTGATTGATTTGTCTCCATTTTTAAATACCTGTCCCAATACAGACTGCCTGATTGTTCATAGCAGTGATGGGTTGGTTTGCTCTCTTTGGTGCCCTGCACACCACATCCCTGGTGACACATCCACAGCCAAGCAATAATAGATCAATTTACATCAATGTAAAATTTATTGCTAGAGCATAAAAGGGGAAAAATAAGAAATAAACAAAAACCCTAAACCAAAAACCTCACACATGCAATTTTGCCAGTTCAATCTTGCCTTTACAACTGCAGCCTTTGACTAGTACACAAACAGCTTCTTCTAGGAAGAAAAAGCTGCACTACTTCAATGAGAAGTACAATTCTGAACAGATGCAGCTAAGCCCTGACAAATCCCTGGGTAGACGTAGTTATTTCAGTTTGAGAGCTTAGAGTGTGACTGGAAATCCGAACACTTTGAAGATGACATAAATCAAAGTAGCCTCTCCTTCAACGGGATGATTTCCTCTGCTTGGAGTCCCTTCCACTTTGAGAGAATGGATATAAATTAGTCACTCAAAGCAACACACACTGTTCACCAGGATTATGTGAAGTACTTTTTCTAAGGAGAGAAAAATGAGCTTTTTCCCTCACGTCTGCTTGTACAACTCAAAACCTTGTTATTAACAACATGATGCTGGGTGACTACTTTGACTGTAGAACAGTGACAGAAAATCAGCTTCTCTCCAGTTTAAATGCAGAGGGAAACCTCAGCACCATGGCAGGAGGGAAGTGTGGTGACACAGGACAAACCCTCTTGTACTCACAAGCTTGTGCCAATGGTGGGGGTTTCAGTATGTGTTTGAGAATGGACCTACAGGCTATAGGATTCATGGGTGATTTCCAGTTCTGCACTTTCTTCCACCTCCACACCAGCATCATTAGGGCAACCAGATGATTAGCTGTGTTTCTTCTGGGATGTCTTTAGATGTGTCCCATGTGAAGGTAGCCAGCTCAGCTACCAGAACAGAAGTCATTTCAAGAATGTGAGCAGTGGGATACAGCTGAAGAACTGCTCAGTCTCAGCAATACAAACTACCATGGCTGTGCAGCTGCTCCCCCAGGAGCAACAATCCTGGGATCACTCTGTACCAGAGAGGAACTACAGCATTATGCCTGTTCAACTGGTCTGAAGGATGAGAACACCTTTTGGATCTTGTTCTTGCAACAGTTTTCCCCTGCTCTTTCCTCTACTATGAAATACCAAACACCTCACAGACAATGCAGTATGAGAGGCTTGCCACATGCTTTGCACAGTCCAAAGACTGATTTCCAGCCTCCAGACTAAAAGTGGAACTTGTCCACAAGACGTAAACTGAACTTCATTTATATACTTGCATCCCCACTGGGGGTATGGTGCTCTACGTATTATCGTATTCACTTCTAATAACTCCAGAGAATAATCCCTATTTAGGCCTACAGATGGTTGCATCAAGTAGATAGACATTTTATATACACTGATAAATCTTACAACAGATGTAGCACAAAAACAGTGTGCAAACATACTATCTTCCATAGTCCAAATAAAGTACAGCAGGACACTTCCTCAGATAGGAACTTTTCTGTGGAAACTAGTCCTACTGAGATCAGGAAAAATACACATTAATAAGGTTTTGCTCTAAAGAATAAGCTTCAATGGTACACTGATAAAAATGCATCTACTGGAACAATTATTTTTAAAAACTCAGCATCTTACAAGGAGCTGCTCTAATTACTGCCTTAATCAACATCATAACTTACAATACAACTGGCAATTAACATATGGTAAATAGCATCTGCCAATTAGACTATCATGTGCACTGTGCATCTGATTCCTGTTTTCACTGGAATGCAGCTATTAGTGCTGGAACTTGTCCAGAGTCTCTGCTTTGGCCTCTAATGCTCTTTAGATGAGCAACCCTCAACTTTATGCAGCAGTTAAGAGGAAGACAGGATTCCTGCACACATGAATTAGGTCATAGATATGAACCTTGAAAGGACATTCATTAGTCATTTTTAGAGCTCCGCTGCTTTAAAGTAGAAGAAAATAAATCACAGAATACATCCACTTCATCACTGCATAGTGTCATCGCAGACAGCAAAGTTAGCACTGTATTAATCACACATATCCCACCATTTCTCCCTTTGTTCCCTGACCATCCTTTCCCTTTTCTTCCTTCTTCTTTGCTAAACTTCATAAACTGGAAAAAAACCACAGGCACTTTAATTATTCAAGATCAAATCTCTGCTCTTGTCAAGTGTCTTTTATGGATGGCTAAGGATTCCACTTTCCAGGACCACCTATATTTGCTCTGTTAGGACAGTTTTGCAAGCCCACAGTTTTTGCTCCTGATGAAGCTGCAATACCCAAACACAGAGTGCTCAGCAAGTCACAGAGGTAGGAGCTGTGAAGCCCCCTAAACTTCCTGCACATTGAAGAAGCACAAGACAGTGAGACATTCTAAGTAACTGCATGATCAAAGCATGAAGAAAAAAGGGAGCTATCTTAAAAAGTCTGTAAGGGTCGCTTTAACTTTCTGAAATCAAAATCATTCAAAGGGGCATGTTCCAAATTTTAAAATTAAAAACCAAATGTACCATGGAAAGTCTGTGCTTTTACCTGCCTCGGTAACTCACACTAGAGTGGCAAAACAATCTTTATCCAAAAGATTCCACAAGTGGTGAGGGTGACAATTCTTTTTAGGGTTCCAGAGAAAAAGCATGCTGGGGAGAAAGCCACTGCCACAATTATCAGCCAAAGTACAGAAAACACTTCAAGCCTTGGAAAGACATCCTTTTACCAACAAGGGAAAGTTGTGACCTAGGACTCAAGATGAGACTTCTCTGCCTAACTCTGTCACGTGGTTTTGGGGTGAGATTGGGGACAGGGGGTTACCTCAATGCTGCTTCTCCCCCTACTGCCCTTTGATTCTCATCTGATCAGATTTTAAGTCTCTGAGGCCTTGGAATGCCTTTCAACATAAACAGTGCTTAAGCTTGCCTTAAGTGTGGTATAAAACTATTAATACAGAAAATAGAAAGTGTTTTGGTTTCTTCTCTCTGGGATAGAAAGATTACCAATAGAAAGTCAAAGGAAGCACGCAAAATTTTCCACACTAATCTGTTGACTGCATGCTGCAGAGTCAGGGTCCATTAGGAGCAATGTAGGCCTTGCTTCAGCCTGAAAGCCAAAGCTCAGTTGTCATTTCCCTTCGTGCAATGTACACAGCAAAGGTTTATGTGCACCATTCCATCATGTGCTCCTGCTGCTGTCAAATACAGAAATGGAAGAAAAGGGAAACATGTACCAATTAAGTAATTTTCCTTCCCACCTACTACCTCGGGCTGAGATGATGTCAGATTTCACAAGCAAAACAAGTTTGAATGACAGCAACATTTGAGAGGAGAAAATCCAAAGGAAATCTATGTTTATCAAAAAGTGCTGCTGCTGATTCAACACGCAGCATCCCTACTGCCAAGTCTGTAAGGAATCAAGACAGTGTGTGATACATGGCTGTCACTGCTGGAGAGCTTTGGCTTTCACAGAATGGAGAAAAATTGCCTAAAGGCCATACTCTCTCCTATACAAAACAAATCCTGAAGGGTATAAGGCTGGTTACCTTTACTATCAAGATATCCAGCTTCCTGCTGAACCATAAAAAATGGTATTGGTCTAGTAGCTGCTGTAATTTCTGAGAGCTCTCAATCATCTCTACTAAATTAGGAATAGTATATGAATAAATGTAAAGAAAAAAATGGGTCCCTTTGACACTGCAATAAAAATGGGAAGGGTGGGAAGGGGGCAGTCATGCTGGCATTATGCCACTTGAAGTGCTGCTTCTTCCAGGGAATTTCTCTGCAGGACAGCTGTGGTTGGACTGCATCCTTTTTGGGCCAAAGGGGACAAGACTTGGACTGAGAACATCACCCTCAGTCTTGACCTTTAGTCACTGCTGAAAGTAACACTGTAATTTTTAATAGTGTAGAAGCACTTGGGAGAATTAAATTCAAGTTTCCCTACTCTCTATCTCCTCTGTACATTAAGACGGATGCATACCCTACCTAGATTTATTAGATCTGGCATACCAGGATTCATCTGGCTGTATCAAAACATAGATCTGCTGCCTTCCTCTTTCCTCCTCATAACCAAGCAAGCTTCAGCAAAAACAGAGATTGGAGAGAACAAAACAATCAAGTGGAAACTGCTTTCCCTAGATTTCCCTCCCCTTGCTCCTGGCTTGCTGCTCTTTCACATGCCCTACTATTCAGGACAGCAGCCTCCATTTGAGGTAGGATTTGAAAAGGATGAGGGGAAAATTGACCCATTTTTTCCCCCCCCCCTTGCATATGACTTTTTAGAAAGGTGAGGAAGGTACATGACACTTTTGGTGAAGTATTAGTGGCTCCTGTCATTTCAGGGTAACCTTAGACTTGGAAAAAAAATACAGCAAGCTTGAATCACATTGAAGCCCTGATTTAGCAAAGTGCTCCAAAACACATGCTTATAGTTAAGCATGTGCCTAAATGCTTTGCTGATTAGGACCTATGTTGGTAAAGGGGGCAATTGATTAATGGCTTCTGACAACCACCAGAAACTAATGAGCCACAGACCTCTGCTTTTTCCTCCAAATGACTGTACTTAAACCCAAAGGAAATTTCATTATGGAAACAGAAAACACTTATAAATAAATCATACGTGTCTCCTTCGCAAATATTAAGTTTTATCTGCAATTAGTGGTAAACCCAAACTTCCTTTCATACAGTAATCAGAGACAGTGCCATTTGCCCTATGAAGCTGGTTATCCTTTCAAACCCATAAATTTCTTCCTAGCACTCCATGGTTTACAGAAAGCTCTGTGAACCCAGCTAAATCAACCATGAAATATGCAGAATCCAACATAGGAACCAAAGGGTTGCCTGAGACAAACTTCAGGGTGACTCTTGCCAGCACTGTACAACCCACCTACAACTAAGCACTCCTCAACACGACGTGCTGAAACCTGCTTCATGCTGCTTCCCACTGAGACACATTATGGGATCAAATCCCAGGGAATTCACATCTTTGCTCGCTCCCATATGAGGGATGGAAAATCTCTGGAACAGTCAGAGGATAACTTCAATCCTCAAAGACTCAATCCAGCTATTTACCAATGTTCACCATTGTGGAGGCTTTCTGACTGGCCATGTGTTTTAGCTCTTACTTTATTCGTATTTAGAGGAAGGAAAATCCTATGATACATCTCCAGGAGCCATGACATTCAAGCCTAATGTCAACCTTACCTAAATCTCATTAAACAACTCATCTTGTTTTTCCTAGCACCATTCACTACAGCACAACACTGACACCACTCCCAGCAGGATGAAAGGAATCACTTATGTTAACACTGATCTAACAGATACACCTAGAAGCCTCAAGATCATAACTTATAAAACAGGAGACAGCAATATTTGAGGTCTCGTTGTTACCACTCATAAGGAATGTAAATTTAATCTCCCTTTTTCCATTTTTACATATGTATTTTAGTCATCTAAACCAGATTTCAAGAGTAGGAATATGTTATATAATGAAAAATGACATGAGAAATACACAATTGACACCGTACAAGACTTTTACAGAAGTTTGAGGGCAGAGATGGAAGTGGCTCTCATCCAACATGGTAACTGTGAGCAGTTAATTTCCTTCACCTACACCCTCTTTCTGAAAGCACTACTTCACCTGCAATTTTAAGGATAACCAAGGTAGTTTGAATTCACAACTGGCTGACCAGTTACACCCAGACTGAGGTTTCACACTCACTAGGTTTGTGCACAAACCTCCCACCAAAGCCTGCAAATCTGAACATCTGTGCCCACAGTTTTGCCCTGTTAGCTCATGGTGTTGACACCTGCATCACACCTTTGTACCAGCTCTGCCATGGCTTTGCAAGCAAAGGTAGTACCTAATCCACCACATAGCCTGCCAGTAGGAAGTGAAGCTGGCAGCTGGCTTGCTAGCACCAGGAATCAGCAGTGAGGATTTGGATCACAGATGCATCACACTATCCAACTACAACATTTCTTATTGATTGCTATGAGCCCTCATGGATAATTTGTCACTGAACCACGACCTGCTGATGAGATGGAGACTTCAGCTGCCATAGTTTTATTTAAATGTTTCTTGAATAGCCATCATGGCCTTTGTAACAGAGATGAACTCTTAAAGGCAACTCTGAGGAAAGAAAAGTGACATCACTAACATTCCTGAGGCCTTGGGGAAATGACCAAACCCAATTTTTTTTTTTTTCTTTTTAATCCATAAAAAATTGTTTCAGTTCCCTAGGTTTGCATCAGATCAGACAGATTCTAACAATGCCCCAGAGGAATGGGTGGGGAGGCAAAAGGAAAACACTTGTTTTTTTCACAAATCTACAAAAATAAGATATTACATTACTAAGCAAATTCTCAGTGTTTACACTTCTGTTTCATTGTGAAGAGGAAAACAAATATCTACCTTTGCACAAGTGACTTATCAATATGTTTATTGTAATTCAGATCCTGGCTCAAAACATACTTGAAAGTCTATTTCATGTTTCCATGGATTTCAATTACCCTTCTGTAAATACACAAACAGAATTTTATAAACAATACCTAGCAGCCAGCTAAGGTCTACATATTCACCACAGTACCAGAAAACTTTCCGCAGTTTCAAAAGGAAGACAAGGTGGTGAGCTTAAAAACGTGCAGTGCACGGGAAAGTTTGAAACAGCAGGTATTTCCTTCTCCTAGCACTGTGAAAATCTACAGCGTATCAGTTATCACCCTAAGAGGTAAGCTTGGATATTTCTGAAGGTGAGTGCTGTGGCTGGGTAGTCACCAACACAATAAAGCTCACCCCTTTAGGAAGGCTCTGCTGAGAATATTGGCCAGGTTCAGCTTTACCCACACAGAACTGGTATCAGTTACACCACTGATATCTGGCCCCATCCATCACACCCACACCTGGGCGAATAATAAAAAAACTCCTTGTCTTCTTCAGAGGATTAGAGCTTTTTCTCTGCTTCATTATAATAACAGATACATTGTGAATTCCTACCATTATGCTTCATTACAGTAACAAGTCCAATCTTATATTTCCTAGGCCTTGTATTTCCACAGCTGTTTTCTCTACTGCATAGTTACGCTGACAGACACTCTTTTTCATTCCCCCTCTGTTTTACAAAGTAGAAAAAAGCTGGCTTGAATTGAATGAACAGCTCAGTAGCATTAAAGAACAGTGATGAACCTTTCCCTCTAGGTCTGCTGTTCTGAATTCAGCATACTCAAACCATAGAAAACGGCTGCTAGGAACTGACCATCTCTTTGCTACACCAATGTACACCTTCTCAATTTACTTCTTTAGGGAATTTATAAGACCTGTCCTCCTCATTAACAACCATCTGAGCATTTAGGAAGCCTCTGGGAAGCCAGGCTGGAGGTGATCAGGATTCTCCTGCTACTACAACAAATTTACTTCAAAGACTCCAAAGTCTTTAAGTCATGGTGTAGCAAGGAGGATTGGAGGAGCAAGCACCTCGCTTTAAGCTGTTCCTCTTACATGGAAGGAGGTGGCTTCCACTTTAATAACATGATATCTTCCACAGGACTCACTCTACTTTCAACAAAATACGTTTGTTCTTCTGTCATGGCATTACCTCTACTTTCTCAAGATTTCTAAAACCAGATATTAAAAATTAATACGAAGCACACCCATAGGTGTTGAAGAAACTTGGCTCCAGATGCATCCTGCTCTCACAAAGTGTTTCTCTAATTGCTGTTCTAAGCACTTGCAAGAACCTCACTGAAGCATTTCACACATGCATTTTCATTCCCCTCATTGCTCTAGGGCTCGCCTCCCTGTTTCAGTGTATTTTGTTTTTTTAGCCTGATCTATCCTGTGAAGCCAGAATGTGGCTGAATATACCAGGCAGCCCAAGCCATTGAGCAGATAGATCACTGACAATATTCATTGACACATCTTTTGCTATTAATAGCTTAAAAACCCCATGAAAGTTAAGAATTGCAAGTGAAGGGACAAGTAACCAGAACATGCAAAATCAGGCCATTTTCAGTGAGTATTCCCAATTCGTGGGTTAAATCTCTCCAAAAATACATAATTGCTTTCACAAACACTAGAGAATCTTTTACTGAGGCAGTAATTGACAGATCAAAAAAAAAGGAGTCAAAAAACTAAAACCCAGGGCTGGTGGCAAATCACACTGTAGGAACAATGTCATATGTTTGGAAACATCAGCTACAAACAGCACTCCTTCCCTCCTGGGTACTGGTCAGTTCCTGGCTGGAAACCTGAGTATATCCACAGGTATACATTGCCTCAGGAAACAGGGGAACAGCTGGAAGAGAGCAATGAAAGTTTTCAGAGCTCTAGGAAACATGGTGTCCATGGAGAATTTGGAAGGGTCGGGCTTGCCAAGCCTAAAAACCAATAATTCTCACACATATATCAGAGAATGATAAACCCTTCATGTCCCCTGAGGGCAGGAGAAGATGTAATGTGCTTAAAGTGGAGCAACAGAGACTGATTTTCTCCCTTGACACCAGCAACTTCCCTACTAATTTAGACCCTTGGGAAAACGTGTAAATGGAAAGATAATGAAGCACTGTTACAGGTCAAGTGAGGCAAACTGCAAACCTCTGCATGGGACACTTCCAGAACAAAATACACCACTCAAAACTCACTTTAAACAGTAACCTCCGCTTTGGGCCAATAGAATGAACCTGATCAGCTGCTGACATTTTTCCAGTCTATCTTCTATATTATTTAATATATTTTTTAATACTACCTGCCAGTTTCAGCCTAAGTGCTACTTGTGTGTCTTCAGCAAGAACAGCAGGAAGCTGGAGCTCCTCACAAGACCACAGGATGGAGGAGGAAGTGCATGGTCATTGCCTTCTCCCAAGAAGCACTTGCAGACAGAGGTTCCTAAGGATTCAACTGGCAAGGCAGCAAATCCTCATAGCCAGAAGGTATCAAAAATCGATGGCAGATGTAACAAAACCAAAACCCAAGATACATTGACTATGGACACTGTTAACCATAGATAACAATCAAACCAACATACAAAACCCCAATCTAAAGCCAGTTTGGGATGGCTGTATAAGTATAATGAATTCAAGATGCAGGGAGGTTTTTTGCCAAGCATACAGTTCTAAAGTCCATTAATTCAATTTCTTTTCCTTAAAAAATAGGAATCTGAACATGAACATTTAAAGAAATACAGTGGACAGTTACCAGCTTTGACTTTCACTGCGTACCTATTTCCTGTCCTTGAAATTCTCCCCTTAACCACTACTGTTTCCACTTGAACTTCCCCACGTATTTAATTTGCTTATAAAATTCCTTTTCCTATTATTCCACAGCTCTGATCTTGTTTGGATCACCAGCATAGCACGAGTTGATATCAGCTATAGCTGCCACTCTACCAGCATCAGCAGCCTGCCTCCAAGAGTGGCTATAAGATATTTGTAAGGAGATGAAACTAATCCACAATTTACCTATCAAATCATGCAATAACAAGCAGGATAAAAACAGGAGAAATTCTTTTTCTGTATCCCTCAGCATTCAGCTTACAGTCTGGAGCATGACATGCACTTAACTTTTAACTTCACGTGCACATCTACACATTATTAAGAGTCACGAAACAATCTTTTTTTATATCCAAGCTACTTAACCAAATTCTTAGGATGATTAAAATTCTGAAATAAATAGGATAGGGGATGGGGAGTGGGGAAGGGAAAATAGCAATAGGGAGACTTTTCTCCCCAAAACACAAGTAAATGGAGTACTAACTCTTGAGCTCACCCTGCTACATGCCACAGGGTTATGGAAGGAGGCACATAGAAAAAAAAGACATCCAAAGCAACACCATTATTCCATCCCAAGGGCAACACAGGTGGACTATAATTTATCAGTGCTTCAAAACATCTGCCTTTTATACGCATAAAATAGGAGGCAAGACCCAGAACACACACAGATCTCAGCTTCATACTGCTGTCTCATGTCTAGGAAAAAAGAATCGAATCGAAAAATCTCCTATTGGGTTATTTAGAAGTCCATTGAAGGCTTTGAAGTCTGGGTCCAAGCTGTAGCCAGCTCATCCAGACTCATTCTTGAGCTTGGATTTTCTGAGTTTGGATTCTCTGTGAGCCCAGCCAGCCCATTCCTTCCTGCTGTCACAGCCACACTCAGTCATAAACTATGACCCACACATAGTCATAGAGGTGACTCCTTTAGCAAAGTCACCTGGCCTTCAAAGCAACCATCTACAAGGGTCTGAGACCCCCTTTGCTCAAATCAGGACTCTTTTCCCTGTAGCAATGCCATTATTATTTAGACCATAACATGCTTTAGCAAGTCAGCCACTGGAAGCCTTTTCTGGACACCAGGCTCCAAACCCAGCCCTCTCCTAAACAGAATCTAAGACCTCTGGAAAAGTGAGTCCACATCTCTGCTCCCTCTCTGCACAGGCCTATTTTTGGGTGAGTTGGAAACACTTCAGGCAGGAATTGCATTTCACTGAATATTCACACGATCGGTTGTACAGTGTCACTGACATGCAAATACACCTCTGGCATAACCAAACACAGAACGGAACAGAACCTAATCTGGATATGTCAGGTCAGGTTATTCCAAGTGGGAAAACTGAGCTACAAAAAAACCAAGGCATCTTGCTGAATATTCCTGTATCTGCTCACAGAGCTCAACCCAGTCCTGGTGTGACACCAAACCATGCCATAAATCAAGTCCCTCCTGATGGGAGAGAATTTTCTAAAAGTCCTTGCAAGGAGTTTCGAAGATAAACCAAGACTTTTCCTGGAGTTTCAATGCTGCTGGATAGCTGTTTATTAAGTCTTATCAGAGGAACAGAGCCACCAGCCTGACCCAGGTACAGCACAGAGCACAGAAAGCAGGAGAGGAGTCTCTAATTATCAAGATTTACACAGCCTTTTAAAGATAATTTAACCAATAGTTACTAAAAAGGTACATTATTTTCACTTTCCTACCAATTATTCAGTAACACGGGCAGGAACTGCGGAATTCTCTATCCAATCATTCCAAACTACTTTTACTGCAGAACATGGAGTAGTAGAAGAAGGAGAAGAAGGTTTAGAGAACAACAACAATCCTCCATTTTGATACTTTTTACTCTTATCTATTTACTACAAAGAGAAGCCCAAAACCTCTAAATTTTTCACCCTGTGACAATCTTACATAGTAGTCTATCACCTAATTCCCACCACTATTTTCTAGTTCTTGTCTGATCGTTGGTAATTTTTTCCAAGGGTTGAGGCTAAACCAGTGTTGTTCAGGGGGGTAAGAACCCTTAAAAACAGGCAGAGAAATATTCTCAGCACTCTGGGTTCCTACACTGGTGGTTTAGGATTAAACCCAGCAAAGGTCCACATGCACATAATAAGTAATTCAGTAATAAGTGAATTAGTTGTGGCAGAAAGAATTTCTGCTAAGGCTGCTCAAAGCCATCCCAAACAGAGGCTCCACTTCCCACAAGTGCAGCGTGGGTCACTTCTGTTTCTGTGCCATGTCTCCCCTGCCACAACCTCCCCTCTCACTGCTGAGGAGATGCCGTCCTCTGCTCCTATCCATGGTTCAAAATATGTCTTAGTCCAATCAAATACAAGTTCTGTACAACCTTTTTTTTTTTTTCATATCCTTTATAAGGGGTCATTTGGGGGTTTGCTTGGTTGGGATGTTCTTCTGTTTGCACATTTTATGTGCAAGTTGGACAGTGTAGAGAGGAGCCATTTAGATCCAAATCAGAGCCTCCTATGTTCCTCTCACAGTTCAAGTTGGATCAGACTTCAGATGAAATTGTGCCAACGTTTCAAACTGCTCTCAGAAGATTTGAGCTGGAATATCTTCTGGACAGTAGCTGTTCTTGGGAAGTCCCCCTAATGCCAAAATTCCATAGAAATGCTTCTTGAATTGAACTACAGCCCTACAGCAGAGCTCCTTTCTGTAATGGATCTAAAATGGAAACCAACAGAAATGTTTCCTTCTTCATTTCCCTTAAGTGGATTCAGTACTGAGGCTGCATTTCCATTCATTTTGTTTTAGTGTGATGTGAGCATGAAAATCAATCCCCCGAAATCCCCTCCCTCCTACCCCAAGAGCTCATGCATCCTTGCATACCCTCCTTACAATTTTTAAACATTTCATGCACCTTTCAGTCCTCATCCATGGCTCCAGTCTGCAGAAAAGCCTTTACTTGGGCAGCAACTTTCACACAAGTGGGTTTCTAACCTTCCAAACACCAAATTCTACAAGCAGCTATGTGCAGTGGAAAATTCAACTATCACTAAGAAAGCTTTTTTTCAACTGTTTATCCTCAGCCACCTCAGAGAATTCACCTCCAAATATAAACTTTGCTTACTAAAACTGTAAATCATGCATGGCTTTGTAAACCTCAGGGACCACCACTGCAAATTTCCCAGCTCACATAAGCAGTACTGGACCTGGTTAAGAAGACTGCCCATGAATGAGCCTGGATTTCAGGTATGTTACAATACTCAGACCCCCTCACCAGGTATATAACACTAATAAAGACCAGGTCCTCACAAATTATCATCAACTGAATGTTACTGTGCTGAAAACTTCACCAGATTTGTATCTTAAAAATGATGGGTAGAGGTGGAAAAGTCTGCCTCCAGCTGCTTCACGCAGCAAATGCAGGGTTTTTTAACCTGATAAATCCATACACTGCGCCAGTGAGGGGATTCACCAGCCTGGGTTCAGAAGAATCATTTGTGATGTGTCATAATTTACATGAGTTCAGAATATATGCAAAAACAATACTTTATTCTCTCCATGCCCCACTCCTAGCTCTGCTACATTTTTTGCATTCATTCTGTGCTGATATAAACATGCCTAAATAAAAGACAGGCTTACTTCCTTTTCCAAGACTCTCAACCAAATGTATTCTTGCTTGTGCTGGTCTCTCAAATTAAAAATCAGCAGCTGGGTAAAACAACAAAGCAAACTTGGACATGTTAAAACCATATTCTCAGTGGGTCTCTAGTGAACTTTGGAGAGGTTACCCTCAATAAAAAGTTCATTATTTTCATTTGGTTTAGTTCCCCTCTTCTTTTAGCAAATAAACCATTATACAGAAACAGGATTTTTATTGATGGCCCTCCTCAACTTCCACAAGCCTGGACAGCATAGGCTTACAGGTCATGTAATGTGGTTTTCTGCAGCCATTTGCCCAAATATTTTACATTTCCACTTCTTTATGTCTTCCAGATCATGCACAAACTTGAACCAACCCTCACAGCCTTACCAAATGCAGCTACTACAGTGTAATTATCCACTAACACAGCCATGAGGGTCAAGTAGTCAAAGGACTTGTGTAAGTTCATACACACCATCAGCAAAAAGCTGATGAGATGATGTGATGATTCCAGCCCTCCTGGCAGCACGGTGCTGCCTTGAGCTACAAGCCACAGGCACAGATTCAGCTACTTCTGCATCTTTGAAAAATGTCACCAAAATTTGTGATCAAAAATTAAATTTGGCCTTGGTTTTTTTGCAGTAGGCATCAAATAATGCTTGATATGGTAGCAGAGTCCATGCAACACTAAGTGAAACACAGAAGGCAGAAAGGTGATATCCCTAATACAGCTCTGTGGTGATCACACCTGGAATACTGCACTCAGCTCTGGAGAACTCATTTCCTGAATGACAATAACAACCCAGAGAGCCATAAAAGTGTTAAGCAAGCAGAGAGGGCCTGACTTACTAAGATATTAAAAGAGCTACAGATGCATCAACTAAGCTTTAAGTAGGGGATGTGACAACTATCTGCAAGTGTTAGAACAACATTAGCAAGGACAGAGAACCATTTTAGTGAAAAAAAAAGGTTTACAGCTACAGGGACCAGCAGTAAATTAAAAATTATAAAAACATTAACTGATGAAAAAAAGTAATTTTAATAACAAAATCTGCCAGAGTACAGGGTAGACCTGATAATATGCTTAACCAACACTACTGCTTCCCAAATTCTCATCCCTTAAGAACAAGAAGTTGTCAGTTAAAGATTGGAGACTTTCTGTTTTGGAATTTCTCCAGCAGAATATTCTATCCCTTGTTGGGGAAGTTTCAGACATCCTTACCTCTGAAGCAACACAGGCCAGGCCCATTGTTCTTGCACCACCCCCAGGTAGTTTTGCTCCGTAAGCCAAACTCAAGCAAATCTTGAGAGTCACCAATCCAGTGTTCTGCCTTCCCTCTCTACTGGGACTGCCATGCCTTGGATGAGCCAGCAAAGGGAGCGGGAATGCTCATGTCAGAGCCAGCCAGGCTCACTTCACTCTGTTTTCACCTGAGTAACAGCACAATATAGAAATACTGGGATCTGATTTACAGGATGATCAATATCTACGGATGAAAAGCACAAGGGAACCACAACCTTTGTTATAACAATGTCCTTTGTCTTGGGAAATGCTCTTTTTTTACCCTACTTTGAGGACAATGTTTAAAGGGTTCTGTTTGTCTTACTCTATTAAACCTGCTCGTTTTTAAGAGAAGCAGTGCCTGTCTACTGTATAAAATATGAGCACAAGCAATAAGTACATCGAAGGCCTATTGCTGGCTGGCCAATTTCCACGTATCCTAATATGGTTAAGAAAATGTTTGACTGGAGCCCAGAGCAGAGTGCCAAATTTAACAACTCTGCAGTGAGCAGAGTGCCACAGAGCCCTCTGCTTAGGCTCACTGTAATTTCAGCCTGGTGCAGTGGCTGCCTATTCACATGAAGTAGTCCATAATTGTACTTGTGCAGCGTTACAAAGCCCAGAGCCTTTTGTTCTCCCTGCCCTGCCAGGGGAGGTTGACGCTCGCTGCCGTACAAGGCTTTCAGAGACAGCAGCTCATTGGAGTGTTTCCCTTCTTGGGATAAATATATTAAGGAAATCCTGGGTATCCCGAGGATATAAAAGAACATGCACTGTATGAGGCACTCTGGGTTTGTGTAAATAGAGAGGTTTTCAAGGGCTCCAGCACAAGAACACACTTACTTTCTCTACTGCTAATGCACATAGGAGAGGTTTTACAATCCCAAACCTATATAAAGGGCAGGTGTTTTCCTCACTCTTTTGCTATTACTGCCTTTTATGAAACTTGGCAAGGTGCAGGCTGCTTACCTGCCTCTGAGCCCACTGCAAAATAAACCAACCTTGCCCACTTGTGTTAAGTACTTGCATTTCAGTCTTCCAAATTTCACTGGGCAGCAAGTGGTTTAGGATTTTTGAAATAGCCAAGACAAAGGGTGACAAAGTAAATTAATCACATTATCAAGGTCAGTCTTCAAATCACACTTCAGCCTTCCCACTTACTCTTTTTTGAAATGCCACCAAAATCATTGCAAGGCCTGATAATAGAGATTTGTCAACAGAAGAAAAGGGGATCATTGAGCTTATATCACTGAAACTCCTCACTTTAGGCCTTAAAAGAGCAATGCTACCTTGATTATGCAAAAGGATTAGCTGGCCTCTCCCAGATCATTTCCTATGAGATCATATGCAGACTTGGAAACAGAAGGGACTGGTTTCAGGAGGTTTGGAAGCCTTTTATGGATTATATTAACAAGGCACAGGCTGTTCCCTAAAACTGATTGTACATCAAATTCCATTGCAGCCACATGCCCCTGGTCGGAATGCTTTAGCATATATGATAGTACCAACAGCCACCAAAAAAAGCAGCAATTCTGTCATTTAATCCCTGTGTCTTTTTTTTTTTTTTTGAGTACTGGGTATTAATTGTAATTTTTAGGGGTACAGATAGCATACGAGAGGTTACAGTGGGAAATCTCTTCAGTTCTCTAAAGTTTCAAGTATCTTACACAGTCTGGCTACAACTTTTTACAGTTCAATACCTGTCTTACATCAGTAGAAATAAATGCTACACTGCAAGATATTGGTATGATACCTAATACCTACTAGAAGTCAGCTTTACTTTTTCTTCTCTAGTATGTACTAACAAAAAAAACACATCTACACAAAAGCACATCAGTGTTTGAAAAATACTTTCTCTTGCTATTTGAGGTCTCAGCTAATGTATTTATTACCAAACATTTTCCAGTCAGTTCAGTTACTGTACATTTACTCTTGATACAGAAAATTAGAAAGCAAATCAGAAACTGCATTCCTTTTTCAAGACATAATGCTGTGCATTTTCTTATTTTTTAGGATTTTACAGCCAGGAGTTATTTTCCTGGGGATGCATATGGATGGTGCAGATGCCTGACATACACCAGGACTGCCCAGTGGTCCAGCAGACTCCTGAGTCTGTAAAGACACCTCTAATGCTGTGCTTCTGTTTGGAAATGTCACAGCACTTAGAGAGGCTCTGGCCTTCAGGCTCTTTAGCAAGGCTTCTGTCTCAGCTGGGTTTCATGTTAACTCTTGGGTGATGCATAAATTGCATGCTGAGCTTTGTGAGACCTACACTGGGAGAGGCTGAATTTCACAGCAGGAGGCAAGCTAGCCTGTTAAGGGAATTAGATAACACTCGCCTATTTATTAGTGATGAGACCAGCAGATTTAGTTTGCAGTGGAAAGTAACAGAACATTTTCAAACAGCATCCCTCGAAGGAAAGTCATAATCCTCCCTCCGATTTACAGGTGGGGGAAGAGAGGTGTGGGTAAATGAAATGCAGTTCCCTGCCCAAGCCCAGCTGGTCAAGAGCAGCACCTCGTGCACCCCAGCTAAGTTCTTTCCCCATGGGGTTGCACTTTCTCCTGCCACCTCACTGATGCCATGGCTGGAGAACCAAAACATTTAGCATGAACGTTCCCCTCCAGCATTAAACTGCCATCTCTTCCCAGAAATAAGACACATTTTTGTTCTTGTTGGGACTGGAGAGAAATAAGAAGCACCTGAGCCTGAGAGGAGTGAAAACCTCAAATTTATTATAATTATTTTCTATCTGTTTAATAATGGTGTTCTCTGTACCAAAGACAACATGACAATTAAAAGACAACCACTACCTTTGCTTAGTTTGGGGAATAACTACCCCTGATACAATCTCTCAGGAATCCATCCTTAGAGCCTTGCCCATGGCTATTTATAACTAAGTAAATGTTAGAGGATTCACATCTTTTGCCCTGAAAAAACAAGACCTTTGGCCTTAAAATTTCTCTGGAAAGTGTTTCAGAGAAGGCTGTTGCTCTGCAGCAATGTTTCCTTCCATTAAAATTCCCTCTTAAAATATATGGCCCAAAGGAGGAACACTAGACCCCAAATATACCACAAATATGGACAAGTCTGCCTGCAGGCATTTGGAGGCTGGGACTTTGCCCAAAACATTATCCTTCAAGAATTAACCAACTCTCTGTCAGCATAGTTAACAGCCTCAAAAAAACCCCCCAATTTACTTTGTCATGCCTTTCTCAGGACAGCTCACTAATTGAATATTGCACTGTTTATTACTGCTTAAGGTTCAATTATTCCCAAGGACTGAAACTGGAGCCTTTATAGATCTATGTGCAAATAAAAAAACTGTGTTTGGGAGCCAATATTGCCCAACGAATTCACTTTTAGGTTTCTATTCTCCTGGCTTCAGCCCAGCTCACCCTGGCTCTTCTTTCCCTCATCTCCTGACACAATCTGGGATAGCCAGAGGCCAGAGGAGCAGTCAGGGTCCAGCTGACCACAGGAACTCAGTATGTGCTCAGGACTTTGCTCTGCTTGGCTACTTGAATCTGCCTGTGAACACCAGTCATCAGAAAAGGTGAACAAGAAAAACGGTACTGAGGCAACAGAAGTCAGAGACAGTGAACTCAGAGACAGAAACTCACTAAAAGTGAATGCAGACACAACAGCCACCAGCCCTACCACGTGTATGGCCGTAACTTCTTGGGATGCTTACAAACCTTCCCCTTATAGGAAAAGTCAACATCAGATCAGATCATGCAAGACACAGCCCCTGAAAGTGACAGTCACTCCAGAGAGGTGTTCAACAAGCAGGGAAACCATTCAAGGCAAGTCCTTTCCTCACCTCCTCATCAAGGTTGGCTTCTTCACTTAAATTTTGAATCCTTTCTGTTTTCCTTAGTTTTCACTGCTAAAACTCTGCATTGCAGTAGTATTTTATATACATGCTGCATCCTTTTGAATCAGTGAATTTGCTAGGCATGACATCATAACCTCCACCTGTGCAGTCAGAATGATGGAGTTTCCTCAGAGCAATTTGGGCTAAACAGCAATTATAAAATAAGTACAACCTGGGAACATTTATTATTACAATCATCATTTCTTAGCAAGACTCCTATCAAGTGCTGAAGCAACAATCTTTTGAAAGGCAAATTTCCTCCCACCTGGCAAGCAGAACGTTTTTTTACATGTCCCTATCAAACTAAAACCAGAACACCTGGGGAACAGTCATTGACTTCACTGACATATTCAGCAGCATTATTATCTTAATGACATATAATGGTCTCCATATTCATAACCTCTCACCAGGAGAAAGCCTGGTGTGGCTGTTGAGCTGACCTCATTACCTCAGTCTGTACCCTGTGCGTGCAAAGATGGCCACATGTAGGGTTAATGACAAAGACACAAGAGTTAGGCCTTCCCAAGGGAAAAACACCCCCTTCCCACTCGGGTAATTTCCAGGAACCAGGAGATTAATATGGAGCCACAACATGGAAAAATTTCTCAGTGTTTTAGAGTGTTGAATTACCATGCCCATACTTACTTATAAACCTTAGCATGAAAAAAAAGGGAAAAATCAAGGTGGAAGATTCCCAAATGTACAAGTAATTTCTGGCAGTCAGTTTGATCAAGGACTACCACAAAGTGTCTTCCAAAGCAGGCTGATCACTAACCCAAAGACTCTGGGTCTTCCATACCAGACTCTGAGCTTCAAAGGAAACTAAGCTAACACTAAAGTGCAGCTCATGATAGCAATTGTCTCAACTGAACAAAACATAGCTCCAGAAAAAAAAAAAAAAGGCAGCATAAACAGCATATATCTCACCAGATATGACGGCCCTGAGCCTGGAAGATGCTGCCTCTTC
Source organism: Corvus kubaryi (assembly GCF_017639235.1). Lineage (NCBI taxonomy): Eukaryota > Metazoa > Chordata > Aves > Passeriformes > Corvidae > Corvus > Corvus kubaryi. Next base: position 2,387,246 of record NW_024582060.1, on the reverse strand, counting down.
AGCTCCCAAGGGATTCTTTGAGTAACCCAATGGTTCTCACAGGCACTGGAAAGATAAAAGTGTTTACACGGGGGGGATGAAGAGGGCACCAAAGGCAGAAAAACTTTACAGTTAGGATGATCTAGAAAGCAAAACAGGTCTTGATCCTTGCTGCAGTTGCTAGATGCTGTTGCACCACTGACTAAACTGATTTGCTGCTCCTTTTCTTTTTCCAGTGACTCCTCTGCGAGGAAGAAACTCCCAAGCAAGGAAGGGCAGACCACTCTATGCATCTCAAGTCCCACTCAGGGAAAAGAGTGGCTTCCACTTGCAAGAAAAACTGCTCCTTTCACCTGATCCTGCTGCCATGACTGTAACCCAACCACAGTGTAATGCAATCCTGAGAACAGCCTGGGAAGCATCAGCCACAGAACTGAGAATTGTAATATCCAAACTGCACCGATTAATATGGAGCCGAACCTGATTACGCCCCCATTAATTGCTTCAGAAAAAAAAATCTGAGGGAATTCCCTATTTCTTTTGGCTGTGGACCAGAAGAGCTTCCTGATTGCTGGCTGCCTCCAGTCAAAGATGCAAAAACCTTCGGCTGTTTGAGCATGGCTGCTGGATTGCATTTACACAGCTTTCAGTGACAGGTTGTTTGTCTGCCTGGACAGGTACTTTGACTGCAACAGTGATAGAACAGCCACCTTCGAGCAATAGCTGGAATAAATGGTAACTTAGACAGCATGTGGTGAGAAAAAATTGCCTCTGAGTGATGCCTCAGGGAGAACTGGAGGGAGTTCTTGGGAGAATAGACTCAGATCTGCAATTTGGAGTAACCTAAGCCAGCTGGGAAAGCTGCTCAGAGGCTCTGATGACTCCTATCCACTTCCATGTTCAGAGGCAGTAAAAAAGACAAAACTGTCAAATTTTCATACACTCAGAAGACAAAAGGCTGGAATTACAAGGTGCAGAAAAATTTACTTTCTCTGTTAAACCAGATAAAGATACCAAAAACAAGCTGGCTTCACAATCAGCTTTTAATTAGACAAATAGAGTTTACCTTCCCACCTAATCAACACAATCAGCAGGTGGGCTTAAGAGTATTCATTAGACTCATTGTCTTGAGCAAGAGATTTGACTAAACGCTGAAAAAAACATGCTTTTGCAAGTGACAGTGCAATTTTACACCGTTACTTCTAAATCCAGAAGCAGTAGTGTCAGGGGCAGGGATGTTGCTTATTTTAGAGAATTTTGAGGTGTTTGTTTCAATTTTATACTGCCTGCCAGTCGAGGTTTCTGAAGGTAGTGTGTGATGGAATGAAGAGGGCATCAGTCTCCTCCACACATGCAGCACTGTGCTCCACACCATGGGCTGAACACAACTGGCACCCTGTTGTTTTACAAAAAAAACAAACATCTTTGTTGCCCCAAGAGCACTGCTGTGTCCATCTCAGATGGCAGTTCCTCCAGGAAACTCTGTTCTGGACCTTCCCAACACTGTATCATAGTAAATACTGAGGAATCCACTTTTTCCTGAGGTTTGCCAAATCCGGCAGATCTGGTGAAAAGAATGCAGGTTCTCTTTGTGCAATGCATAAATCCAGGTTACAGGACTATCTCAGCTTTAATAAAATTCCCATAAAGTCAATGGCAGTTGCACATTCTAACCCAGAGAAAATCCAGATCTATCCTTCCATCAATAAAATGCAAGCCTACTCCAATCCCCAATAAAATCCAAGGACTGTCATGCCATTCAGGAGTCATGTAGCTACATGAGGTGATCAGGTCTTTCAAGTAGGAGCTCCGCTTAACTTCCTGTAGCTGTGAAAAAACCAAAAAACGCCGCACCATTTACGTACAAAGAAGAAAATATAAATTCAGGTACATTGTAGTACAGTTAAACAGCTTCAAGTTGTGTAACTTCCCGACTGCTGAGATGTTCTGCAGATAATGCTCTGAAGGTGGACATTAGTCTTAATCAGAAGAACATCTTGTTTTCTTTCTAAGGCTTTCACTTAGCCCTGTTTCCTGTGATACCTTCACACCAAGTCGTTCCTAAGTGCTCTCATTCACAGGGTACTTAAGCAAGTTCGCCTCACCAACCAAACAAGATTACTCACCTTCTTTAAGTTAGGCACACGTTTGTTGAGGCAGAGCCAAAACACACACACACACATATTCCTGACGAAGGACATGTTTTTCTTTCATGGGCTGTTTTTAATCTCTAGTCCTAAGCACAGTGCTTAATAAAACTTTTAAGAAACAAATTCATTTTGCCAAATATCTTCAAGAATTTCTTATTGAAACAAAACTCACTAATATATTTCAGACATTTTCCAATGCACGCCACTCTATGATTCTATGATCTATCCAGTGAAACACCATGAATGAGCAAATGCTAACAACGAGACATTATTTGAACAAGAGGAATGTTTTAATCCACCTGCTGATACACTTTTATACTGTTTCATACCATATAGTCTGCAAAATATCAAAGTCAAGGGACACCAATAACTAAAAAGCTTATATCAAATTAATCTATTTGGCTCATACTCAAGAAATCTCTGGATGACACACCCAAAGAAAAGGTGAGACAATTATCTTGCGCTTCGTCCTTAAAAGGAGCACAAAGTGCACCACAAAGGAATTTACCTTATTTACCTCATTATTTCTTCAATCTCCTATAGATCATCTCATCATTATATTTACTTACATACTGATCAACTGATTACCAGGTGGCAGAAGTTGAGGTTTGAGTACCAAACCCAAACAGTTGTGGAAATATAAACTTTCTCTTTTCTTCAAGGAGTCAGTGCCATCTTTCTTTCATAACTTTATAACTAGAGATAGCTACTTCTAAACAGAGCAGTAGAACATTTAACATTTTATAAGCAAACTAAATCATGTTTTTTCCATCATTCTTTCCCAATGTGAAATTCTGGTCTCTGTAGGAAGGGGGAAATGATCATTTTCAGAAACACTTCTCACAGAGGGCAATCCTCATGGGCATGCTCCACAGGATTAGGTATGGGAACACTTAGATGGTAAAGCCTGCATTAGCAAGCAAAAACAACAGCACCAAGGGCTACCTATTTCCAGTCTGCTGGGAAAAGCTTGACCTTCTTTTCCATAACCTAAAGAAAGAAACAAAATGCCTTATTCCATTGTAACACTCAGGAAATGGCAAAAACTTTGAAGTTTTGGTTGACCAAAGTGCTGAGGACAACTCTCCCCATTACTGCACAAATATTTAAAAACCTACAGAAATCAAACCTGGATTTTTGAACATCTTTGGAGCCCTGGCTAAGGGCTGTTAAAGCAGGAGGCATGAACAGCAGCCAAAATACTCATTGAAATCATATCAGGTATGGCACTGATTCAGAGGAAAGCATTAGATGTGCTGAATTTCCCTACTTCCTAGCAATTCTGGTTGCATAAATTCCCAGGGATTACTTGGCCTGGTTTTATTCAGCCCCTAGGATCAAAAGATGTTACAACTCAAGTGGATCTGGGCTGCAGACACTTTAAAGGAGACAAATGGCAGGAAAATCTCTTTCAGGGCAATCAGAAACATCATCTTGCATTTACAATCACCTGTAGAGACAACATGAAAACCACCACCCATCACAGACAGCAGCACCTCTTTGGCGCCCTTACAGCAAGCAACCCACAGCCCAGAACCACACGTACACAAAAGCACAGCTGGAATGCTCTGTAGGGTCATCCTCAGATTCAAATTCCCAACTCTTCCAGCTGACCAGGCTGAAGACTGAAATTTGACAGAAAGGTGTCATAGGTTGCAGCTTACAGACTTCTCACGTGCTTTTGAAAATTTCCCTTAAGATGTCACTTTTCATAGGCTTTACATATATGTGTGTACGTATATGTGAATGGTTGAAGGGGCATAGTTAAAAAGGGAAAACAATAATTCTGGGTGTTTTAGCAAGACAGCTTCTTTCACACTTTCATTTTACCTATAAAAATGTCCCTGAGTTTCTCCTCTAACAGCATTTAGAAGAGACCTAAAGCAGTTTTGTCTGTTACTTGAACTAGGGCAGCTCTTGTTTTTTCACATTATTTTTCACTACTGAGAAAAAGCAGAGTCAGGTACAAGCCTTGCTCAAAGTACAGCTTTAGTCTCTTCCATGAGTCAAACATGAAGCTGAATTTGTGACAATTTGCATTAACAACAATTTGATGACAATCCAACATGTGATATTCCCCTACATAACAGGGAAAAAAAGCAAGGCACGTTCTGTTGTTTCCTTGTCAGCATAAAAAACATGACATGCCATGTGAATGCTACACGTGCAGACAGAACTCTTTAAAAATCTCGGGTTAGACATTTTTGGTTAATACTTCCACCACCCACCTGTCTATCCTACTGCCTCTATCAGTTCTGGAATCAATCATCAACAAACATTGGCATTTTAGAAAAGAACAGCTTTGTGAGGATCCTTTAATTCCTCCATATCTTTACTCCAAAGAAGGTCACGTCCTGTTTTACTTATTTTTTCCCCCCAATATTTTTGTTCTATGTTTTTTCTTCATAGGAGACTGAAAGATAGAGATTCTGTACATTTTTGTGGGACAGCTATATTGGGCAGATGGCCAATCCCTAAGCCAGTATCAGCAGTTAATTTATAGCTCAAAGAAAACTCTGAAGAGACAGGAGTTTGTGGGACAGAGGTTTTGTTTGTTTGCTTTCCCTTAAAACTGCAAAACTCTTTTGATGAGTTTGTCACCAGGCTCACAAAGGAAGAGTAGAGTTTAAAGCATCATCTGCTCTCTGGTATCCAGTCACACCATGCTGAACCCTCACCTACACCCCAGTCCCTGAGGTTATTAACTCCAACTTTGGTACACAGTAGAAGACCTACTTGAGTGCTCCCTTTAAACTGACTATTGGCAGCCTATATCCTAAACCCCATCATTTTTACTTCAGCACTCATTTTCTTAACTTAGTTCTCTTTCATTTCAATGTGTGGGGATGTAAGGAATAAAACACAAACCAAACAACATTTCCCCCAGACTGAGACTTTGCTACGAGGCTGAAATTGACCCTTTAAAAAAAAAAAAAAAAGGTTTTGGAAGCAAAGGTTTTCTGACAGGCATCAGGAGGACAAGTAGAGTTCTACAAGTTGGGAATGTACTGAGCATCAAATACTTAACTTTGACAAATGCTGTGTTGGCAGCACACACCCAGCATAGCTTCATGACAGGCTGAGAGTTGGATAGGGCTGAAGGTTGTGTGGCAATATGAAGGCACAACGAAATCACAAAGCTGTCAAAGCCACACACCTAGAGATAAACCCCAAAATAAGGCAGGAAACAAATGGCAGAGCCTTAAAGGCTGTTGTTCCAGAGCAAGGAGGATGGCTGGGCAAGCAGACACAGAGCACCCATGGATGTTCGCTCTGGCTGAGACCCCCTCTGCCCTCAGCTCGTCCCCAAGCACTGCAGTAAGGGAGCCAGCAGTGAGCCACTTTTCCTAAGCACAGCTCCTGGTCAAGCCCAGCAATCAAGCAAGGCAAACTTCCCTCTTTTCATTTCAAACTGGAACGGTTCATGTGGCTTATTAATGCACCACAGGGAAATGTCAAGAATAGAGAGAGACTCTTCCATAGAATCCCAAAGACAGGCTCCTACAGCAACCAGTAGCAATTAAAAAAACACTCTTCATGCAAAAGAGCGCAGCATGTAACAGATATTTTGTATTTCAACAAACCAAATATTGTGTCTCAGAAACAGGGGAGAGAAGAAAGCAGAAACAACACTTATTAAAAGAAACAGACCTACTGAAGAAAGTTTATTTTCAGACATTTTAGTTGAAATATGTTTGGAAAAATACTGGAATGTGGCACTTGAAAAAGAAAACCACAGTACCAACAAAAAATGCTGCATCTTTTTGATTTGGTAGGAATCTACTTTATTCCACAGATTTTGAGACGTGTTTAAGATTCCATAGGTTTAGTATTACATCACTGATTGCTCATAATGAAATTCCAGGCAGTAGCAAAAAAAGATTTAATGATAGTACCCACACAAGGTATGGATATGGGGCCCTCTGAGCAGATTTACTGATAGGAATGTTGAATATGGGTTACAACAACACAGTTGTCTGGCTCACTTGGGCATGCTAGAATGTCATGTGACAGAGCACAAGTACTATTGCTTGAATCTATCTTAAGAAGATAATTCTTAATTCTACCCTTTGCTGGATTTTTCAAAAGATTTGTCATTTACTACAGCTCTATGATGCTGTCAACCATTGTAAAAAGTATTTTTCCCGTTTTCATATCCCATCCATCTCCTTGATAAAAAATATTTTGATGGTTTTAGTAACATGTTTGATGTTAGTTGGACTGGGAGATTAGTGCCCTTCAAAGCACAGCGTGACATAGTGGACAAAGCACTTGGCTGGCAGCACCTCCAGTTTGGTGCTGTCACAGGAATCATTCTTCTTTTTTGTGCTTCAGTTTGTCACAGTGACAAAAGGGAAAACAATGCCAAACTCCACTGCAAAGAACTGTGAGATCAACACAGAAAAACCTTGATCATAAAGCCATTATACACCACAGAAAGAAGGTAACTTTTAAAGATTTCTTTAAAAATAAGTACTGAGAAAGCCACTTAACAACTTGCAGCTACACAGGGTTGAAAGTTTTTCAGAATCATCATCTATTTTCTGCAGGTAGATTACCTGAGTCTGGGAAAGATGATCTACTGGAGTCCAACACCATATAAACTAGCAATCACTGTATAGGAAATTTTATGAACTCCAAGATATTCACTGTAACAACACTTGCCTTGGGACTAAAAGAGAGTTTGATATAGTATCTTAAACTGTTGCATTCATAGTTTCCCAAGAAATAATTCTGATTAGAGCTGTTCAGTTTCATGTTTTTATGCCAGAAGCAGATAAAGAAAGCAAAACATTGCAGAAATACCAAGTTAAAAAAAAGCCTTTGGAACAATGAAGAACCACCTTTGCTTTAAAACACAAAACAGGACTATGTTGTCCAATCTGGAACAAGCCATGGATAACCCCAGGCTGACATTTGAGGACCAGGATAAAACAAAAGAAACAAATGAGCTGTCGAAAATCCTTTGAATACGAGGGTGTTACTTGTGGGTCACCCAGTGATCCATGTCCCAGGCCTCAGACAGACCTGAGCTCACAGCAGCTTCTCCCATCAAGGTCTTGACAACGCTGATGAGATTCACACTTAAGAAGGTGCTTCCACCCAGTGGAGCTACTCCTCACCTCTGGGATGCAGGGAGAGCACACAGCCCAACTTGGATCCTGCAGCTCAGGCTCCCACAGAATTCGATTCCCATTTTGTGTGAATTTCAGGTGAGCACAGCACACAGATCATTATTATGTACACATAAAAGAGAAAGAAACCCAAGCACAGAAATAAATCTCTGATACAGAAAAATGTGTGTGGATGTGCATGAGAACAGAAAGGAGAACAAAGCAGACCCCATCTTTCACTCTTCTTCAAAGGATACAATTTTGGTTTAGAACTGATGTAAGACAGAAGATATGAATCCCCTGCTAAGCTTACAATTAGTGCCTTGCTGTTTTGTGTGGCTGAACAAAACTGTATCTTTAGACAAATTTTTTTGGAAAGCTTTTAATGATTTTGGCTGCCTGTATTAAGCTGCTGTAACATTTGATTTCCAGGGTAATGACAGCCAGGTCTAAAATATCCTAATCAGACATCCAAGAATCAAGGCCTTTCAAAAATAACTTGGAAAAAACCCTGCCCTTTCTCTTGGCATCTTCTCTTTGACAGAAAGAGTGTCCACTTGCCAAATTAAGGAGAAATATGAAAGAACAAACAGACCCTTGACCTATAGCCAGACTGTTGTTATGCATTCCATGACTGTGTGACAGTGTAAAACATGAATTTAACAAGACTGGTTGGGAGCTTCTATCATGCATGCACACTCATTCTGGTGATTTTTATGATGTTTTTTTGTTCAACTGGTCCATTTTACTCTAGAAGAATGCAGCAGTTACATGAAAACTCACTCATTTCTGTACGGAGTTTTCCCCCCTGCCAACAGTGACAAGTCAAAATAAGTAGGTCTGAAATATTTCTCTTTTAGAATTACTTTATACTGCACTTTTTGACACAGCATTCAACTGGAATCAATCCAAATCATCAGGCATACCAAGGTGTGGAAGGAAAATGCTCTGGGTTTATGCATTAAACATTCATACAGGATTCACAGACATGAAGTAGCCTAGGGCACTGGACATCCAGCAAGATGGTGTATTATGGCCAGAGATTATTGCTAAAAACAGCCAACAGCCAGAAAATCAGCAAATCTGCCAAACCTGAGGATAGGCTACAACTGGGTAGGAGAGAAGCTTCAGCAGCAGCTTCAGCAGGGCCAAAAACTCAGCATCTGTTTCTTAATGCTAGCTTTCACTTTTCTTAGAAATCACTAGAATAGCTTCATTTCTTGATTTTAAATGAATCACAAACACTTATTCCCACCATATTTTTTAAGTCTTTTTATATGTATATAAAGAGCCCGGTCTCCAATAAAATCTATTCTTAAATCTAAATTCTGTGGTGTTTCATAGGCAAACTGTTTCATGATCTGATCCAAAACTCACTGAAGACTTTCCATCAGGCTCTTCATTGTGTGACTACTGAAAACAAGTGCTGCTAAATTACACCCCTACATCTTTGTTTCTGTAAAGCAGCCAGAACCATCCATGTCATGGAATGGAGCTCAAGGGCTTCCCTGCTCTGCAGAGCCTCAGACTCCAGCTTTATTAACCTGACTACAGCTCCTTAGAGGACTTCTTTCCATTGGAAGTTGCGAAAATAAATGTAAAATATATGCTTGCACATCATAAAAGTGAGGTTTTGTTTCATTTTAGACTACAAGATTAAAAAAATTATGCCATGAAAAATAAAATGGAGCTTACAAACTCCTAAACAATAAAGGGTTATGCACTACGGAGCTGTTTCTGGTCAACTTCTCTCATAAAAATGCATCAAAACCTACAAAGTCAGCATCTCTGATATTTGTCAACTTCTCTGTACCCTTTCTGTATGCAGCAGTTGCATTTATTAGGGCTGTTTACCAGCTGACAGGAAAAGACCCCAAAAGATTGCCAGGTAACTAGCCCACTAGACATGAGTAAGGTTTCTGATTTTCCCTTTCCTGTTCCAAGTGTAAATTAAAACAATCTTCAAGCTCACTATACTTCAGTCTGCATAATCTAAATGGTACTTTCAATGAGCTTTGGCACAAAACTCACCTTTGAAAAGACCTTGGAGACCTTTTAGATGAAGCCTTTTTACACATGATGTATTATTACCAATGACACTTCACCAAATGTAGAAGGGTTCCATATTTGAACCCGAGATTATAAATGACCTTTTTTTCCAATCAGCTAACTAATCATGTACTTGAAAGGGTGTGGTCAGCTTTAACTTCTGATCCCCACATTTCTGAGGATATTCACCAAGTGTTCCAACAAAACTCTTCATTACGTTGCACACTTACCATAGCACCAGACGACTTTCCCCACATGACCAATAACCTGTGTCAAAATTAAACCGCCTTACCTCAAAACCAGCAAACTTCTGTTTATGTATAAATACTAACAGTTCAAAGAGAGAGAAAGCACAATTTCAGCAGATAATTACACCTCAGTTTACTACACGGTAACAGTCTGCTCAAGAGAAACTTGCATTCTCTACTTGTAAACCTCCAATTTTCCATCCTCAAGGTACAATGACAGTGTTTTCTTTCTTCTCTGCTTTTAAGACAGTACAGGCTGACTGCTGACTTTCACACTAGCTCTCCACAAGGGAGAACTTCCTACACTGTAAAAAAGGTCTCTCTGGAAAAATGAGTTCTTGCTTAACTGAATTCACTCTGTACAGCAAGAAACTCCCCACAGGCAACAGAACATCGTCAAATTCCAGGGCCATGAAAGGGTTGTAACTGTGGCTCCATCTCTCTGTATTATAAAGAACCCAAGAAAATGAAATCTCCCCCTTGGCAGGAGGGACAGGACTGCCCCATGGCTGAACAAGGATGCGTGACTGCTGTCCCAACTCTACATGCATGCAAAACAAACCCTAACTGGGCATGACAGAAACAACACGAGTAATTCACAGCAGCAATTGCCAGCCTAAAACAGCAAAGGGCCCACTCAGCCAGAGAGGAGGATGAAGCCACTCTCTCACTCCCTTGATCCTGCAGCCATGGAAGATGAAATATGTCACACAAGCTGGCCAGCAGAGTTAAAATTCACCCATTTCCTGGCACTGGTGTCAAAGAGCTCAAGAAGCGGACTCCAGAAGACCTCCATGCCTGGTGCTTGCTGCTGGCCAGTCTTGCTCCTCCAGGGCCATTCTTTCTGCCTAACTCTCCCCTGTGATGTACACAGGCATTCCTAGCAGGTATCAAGATCCCTAAATGCCAAGAAAGGGCAACCCAACTCTTGTGTTCAATCACACCCAAAACGCCGCTGTCATTATGGCCATCAGCCATGGATTTCAAAAATTTGAGTCCTAGTCATTTGCCAGAAGATACAGAGGAAAATTTGAAGGGAATGGTAGGTCTGCCAAATTGTAGGCAGTACTGTACTCATTAGATAACCCATTCTCTCAGATCTCTTTGTTATTGCATCTGGGGGAAAGAAAGAAAAAAAACCACATTCGTGCAGCTTTAGTAGTACAGTTCTGCTGTCTTAGAAATGTTAATGTCACACATAAATCTCCATGTTTTACTAATGGCATCATATATCTTCCCAGGCATTTCTAATTCACCCCTTGTTGTGCTATCTATGTACTTTATCACATCGGGTTAGTCTGTGTCAGGTATTAATATTAAGACACGGTGCCTTGTCTTTCATAGGGAAGTACATGTTCTTATCTAAATTGCTGAAACTAATAACTTGAAATATTGTCCCTGCAAACATACTTGAATGGTGGATATTCAGATAACCAGAGCTTTTTTTTTTTTCCCCTCCCCTTCCCCTGCCAGTGAGTGAACATAAATTAAGTCTCCACAGGAGTTAACCCAAGAATAAGCTGCATTCCCGATCCGCAGGCAGGGAAGGACGCTGTCCTGTACCAAGGTAACTCGTGTCCCATCTGACTGGGACCACACACCCACACCAAGCAGGACTCCCAAGGGTGCCACAGTCCTTTTGTTCCCCAGCAAACCCCTGCCTGCAGAAACACGAGCTGGGAAACTGCGCTGCTCTCCCCCTGGCAGCTTCTCCGCTGCAAGGAAACATTATTGTCCACAGTCCTGATTGCTTAATCCATCTGGTGGGCTCTGTGCCTTGAAACTTGGATACCTGACAGTTAAATTGTTTTCAACTGATAACTGGCCCAAGGATGCCCCCTCTGCTTATTATTTCTTTGATCCAGATAAGCCTTTGGTTGTTTAATCGCTCACAAAGCTAAAGCAGAAGGAGACAACACTGAAAAGCCTTACAACCCCACATACTTAATTTAGCCTAAAAGTAATTTCTGGGCTGAAAGGGAAAATTTAATTAACTCTTCTCTATAAAAATGTATAGTAAGATGTGTAGCAAGATCTTATACATTCCTTTGAAGTTCGTCATACATTCCTGAATACCTTTGACAGCCTGAGAAGTTGTGTCTGCTTCTGATTAGATAATTGAAATAAATCTACACCAAATAAATTCAGATCTCTTAAAATAAACTGCAGAGGTACATGAACTTTGTAAAATGCATGTAGTGCTTCAACCAAAAGGCATTTCTGCAAAAATCAGCTATCATGAAGGAATCTATTTCTCTATTTTTTTTTCATGCATGGGGTCTGCAGCTAGTGCCCAAATTTTAAGCCAGACTTAATTCCAGTCAGTATCAGCTAGAGTTATGTGAACTGCAAACCACTGCAGCAGAGGGAAATAATATCTTTTACACTTTCTACTTTCTCCATTTCACACCTAACAGTTAAATGCTCATTAAAAATGATAGACAGGACCGTGTCACTCCAAGCCCAGCAGATATTTGCCTGCTATTTCATCTTGAGACAACACTGTCAAAGCTGACTGAACCTAGAGCGAAGAGCACTGCTTCACATGGTCAATCTCAATTCACTGCTTCCAACCCAACAAGCCACCAACCAGTCATGTTGAAATACAGTTTTGGCCAGACTACAAAGCTTGGAAAGGTGTGTGTGTGTGGGTGTGTGGGTGTGTATATATGTGTGTGCTTATATCTCAATAATATATATTGTAATGCAATATAATACACAGACCCAGACATATTACATAAAATGGAAGATGGCAATAAAATTGCATGTATTGCTTGGCAATACATGAAGAGAACAAGGAGAATTTGAGTACACCTGGGTAATAAGTGGTTAAAGCCATGCAGCTACCTAAGACTCAGAGCACACAGACATCAAAGCTGATGAGTGAAGCTCGTGAAGCTGAGACTGACCACACAAACCCAAGTCCTGCTGATCAGATGGATCTTATCAGACTGATCAATCAGGTAGCCTTGCCAATCATCGTGCAATCCCCTACTGAAATCACAATCAGGATGATACACAGTGGATTCAAGACAGATCATCTTAATAAAAATGCTCATGAACAGTTTACAGCAAGATGACCAAACAGACACAAGAACACCCTGCAGTTTCAACTGTGTGACAGATCTTGCTAAAATGCTGAGATGGTATCACACTTCAAGCAGCCAGGAACTTTTCTGGTAACACGTTCTCCAGCTCACAGTCACAGGGAGATAATAGTCCCCTTGTCCTTGTTCTTGGGACACCATCAGATCCAAAAGCAGGCAAAGAGAGCAAGCTTAGGCAGCAGGATGGCACAGAACAAGGATTGCAATCACTCAGCCATCTCTCCACATTGCTCAGGAGCAGGTCCAGTCCAAAGCACAACTGGTGATGACAAGATAAACACAGACTTGTAGAATATCCCAGGCCACCAGCCCTGCACGAAGGTATATGAAGTCATAGAAGTGATGAAGTGCCTGACATTTACAGGGAGACATCTAAAGAAGGTGATGAAAGATGCAACAGAGAAGCCTATGCCAGCACTCATTTGAAAATACAACTTCGAGTCACAAAAGAACAATTTAAAAATGTGTCATGGAATCCTATTGAGAAGTCAAGACTCATCAAATTCACGGGCAGAGAAAATGGAAGCAAAAGCACTGAATACACAAAAAAGATGACAAATTCTACATTAAACCCAGGTCTGTCTCAAACTAACCCAAGCATTCAGATGAAAACTTACTTCTAAAGGCTCATGTGATGGCAGATCCACCTTCTGTTACTTTGCATGAGGTTCACACTCAGCCAGTTAATCACAGTCAGAGTGGAAGCCTGATACTTTCTCCTGATGTGTCCTGCCCAGGACATCAACTCTGGAATACTGACCTGGGGCCAGTCTCAGAAAAAGATTAAACATTTTACCCTGTACATATTTTAATGCCTTCCAAGTTACCCCCCCCCCCCCCCCAAAAAAAAAGTACTGTGCTCCTAAACTTCACAAAAACAATGTTACCAACCATTTTTTCTGTGCTTACCAAAAAAAAAAAAAAAAAGTGGAACTGCAATCTGAGTTCTCACAGAAGACAGCAAGTCAATGCTGCCTACATAGAGCTTACAGAAAAATACAAGACAAACCTATGTTACCAAAACACTGATGATGAGATGGTGTACAACCATCAAAAACTTCTGGAGAGCAGAAAATTTATATAAAAATATACATGTAACATCATATGAGTGTCTTGCACTACTTTTTTTTCCCCTAGGACTTGCTTTTGGTCTACTGTGGGATTTTCCATTCAATCCCTTTTTACCATCAGACACATGACGTGTCCATGCTAAACAGGAAAAAATTATTTTCCACCAGATGGAGCAGTGCCACAATTAACAAAATCGCCACTAACAGTCTAAAATACACTGAATAACATCACACCCAAATGGAAATACATTTTTATGCATTAGTTCATCTTTCTTGTTTCTGTCTGTCCTCTCTATCACTCCTGACAGCTCTGCCCTCCTTCCTCTCTCATCTCAAACTTGCAGATCCAATGCAATCTTCATTTCTTTCCCCCACACTTCCTCCCAATTTCAAGTCTCTTGCTAAATTCTATTGTCATTTCTCACAATTCTTTTCTCTTAGCCCTGCTCAGGAGTATTAATGCAAAACTGGAGGGGGAAAAAAAAAAAAAAAAAAAAAAAACCACACAAAAATAATAATAAAAAGACCCTAAACCATAGAGCTCCCAAAATTTTGTGATTCTTTGTAATAGCTGCTTCACTTTGCAACCTTCCCAGCTACTTGGGTTTATAAATGCCACAGCAGAATTCATCTTCTTTCCCACCCACACCCATTTTCTGACCATACCACACATGAAAAAAACGTACCAAAAAATGCATCCACCCTGGCTTCTGCAGAAAAGTTAGCATGTCAACATTCTAAAAGGAATGGAGCTTGGTTTTCTAAGCCATGCTCACATTGTCCTATAAAACTGTTAATCAGCTGTCACTAATTTGATCAATACCTAGTGGAAGACAGTATTTCTTTATTCCCAAAACTCTAAAAACCAAACTAAAGTGAAAGGCACAGACAGCTTAAAGTAAATCCATTCCCTTCTGCATAAGCTACATATTAAAACAAGCATTAAATAACATTTCCCTGTTCTGTTATGTCACAGAGGTGCCTACTGACACATTTAGAAACTCAAGACTACGTCATGATTAGTTATTGAAACAGCTTGCTCTCATTCTGGAGATGCAGCAGAGCAGCACATCTCACTTATACCTTCTTTTTCTCCCATGGATGCAAGTCATTCATGGGAAGTTAAATCTACAATAAATTCCAGCCTGGAAGTCTCCCATGAAAGAACCCATCCAGAAAGTCTCTTGTGTGTGCCTTGCTGCTGGCCCCCAGTTTCTGGTTCATTCATGCATGGGACCTCCAAAGCCATCTTGTGGTAGTCCAACATCAGCTTTCACGTTTGTTCTGCAGCAGCTCATTTTCCATGCATTCTAGTCTGTGTTTCTTGTCTTTCCAGACATCTCTGGATCCCTTTTCTGTGACAGCTCCAGACAGGCTCGATAGCACAGTTTACTACCCACTGTAAGAAAGTTACTCTTGTTGGGTTTTAATTAAACAAGCTCGATACTCCTGCTGCAACACATTTGCACTTCAGGGGTGATCAGAAAGGTTCCAAACTCGTCTAGCAGGACTTATGACCCTGTGTACACACAGTCCCCAAATCAGTTTTTAGCTAGAACTAGAAGGGACTTCTGAACTACAAGAAAGAAGTGAAAAAAAAACAAACTGTGGGACTCTGTGACATAAGGCAGATGTCTCATTTTCTTACCACCACCAAGAGAAGGATCAACCAAACATTGTTCTTCCAGTGGTTCATCACCCTGAGCATAAAAATGTGTGTCTAATTTACTCGTCTGGTTTCAGATTCCAACTGTTCCATAGGATTTTCTCTGCTAGAATCACAGAGCCTGTTAGTAGCCAATATCTGTCCCCGAGGAGGTACCAAGATTTGATTTTTATTAGAGTTTTCTATATTATTCATACACAGAAGACACAGTCCCTCATTCCATTTTTCTTGTTCCCTAATATATGACTTTGGTTTTGGCTGCATTACAACAATTTATCTGAACAGAGTCACTTTATTGAGTGATACAGATTGCACTCTACAGCTGCCTTATCTTCATCACTGCTCACTATCCCCCCACCCTCCTGATCCTGGGATCATCTGTGCTTGTAATCTGAAATCTAAGTCGTAGCAGCTGTAGTATCACCCAGTAGTAACTCTCCTTCCCTTCTGCTCCTCCCTTCATTCCTCCCCCGAGTTCCCCAGTTCTGGCGTGGCGCAATAACAGCTCTTCAAGAGGAGACCGGCATGCCTGACACACGTTTCCCAAAACCACGTCGGAATTCCACAGGGACCATCTGCTCAAAGATTACCAAACAGAACTACTGTCAGAGAGGGCCAGGCCTCCCCTGCTGACCCGTTCCCCTTGGATAATCCCTGAGGAGCTGGGGTACTTTTCACGTCGGAAAGGCGTGTTTATGGGAGTTACGGGTTACACAAGTACAGCCACAGTATATTCTGTTGACCTTGGAAATTATCCCACCATTGATTTTATGTACAAAGCTTCCAAGCCCTGCTTCTCCCACCACCCCCACTCTGTAAAAAAAACCTTTTTCAGTCGAGGACGTGGGTAAGGAAATTTTTTTCCTCTCCTTGTTACAAGTGTGTTAATTTTTCTTCTTTTTCTAATTAATTGTTTTGGAAATTTGAAAAGTAACAGCTGGGCAAACAGCAAAATTTTTAGGTGTGGGCCAGGGCAGACCACAGATTTTCCACAACCACTGAGTAAATTCAAGGAATCTCTAAAATATCATTCTTGTATGTAATTTGCAAGAATGTGGATAAATGCAAATATTTGATAAATACTTCTATTTTTCCCTAAGGTTTCAAACACAACAATGAAATCTGGAGGACTTGGAGCATTCCCAGTACCAACTGGACACTCTTAACCTCTAAACTCTCCACTATATAAATGTGCAGTGTGTTTGCTGAGTACATGTTTATATGGACTTCCTGTTTCAGTGCTAACTTTTTAGTTACTGGAAAAAAACCAGAAGCGCTCCAACCCCTTGGGAATCATTTTCCATTAAAGAGGCTTTAGATAGACTATTTGTTTTTTCAGATTTGGAAAGAAAACCCAAAGGAATGTGTATTTTGAGTATCTTTACTCGTTTTAGAATAACAGTCCAGGGCTGTATGGCTGGAAAGATCTGCAAATTTATTTTTTCTAATCTACCTCCTGACACCTGATGATGCTTTGCACCAATGGAACACGATTTCCTTAGACATGACCCTGACAGTTTTTCACTTGATCACACAAACAACTCCAGTTATTATAAATGAGCAGCCCTACCAATAGCCAGCGTAAAAAAGGCCAACCATTGTGTGAGTGGGAAGCCCGCACACATCCCTTCCCACTTCCTAACAGCTGGGCTCTTTCAGGCCAGGAGAGAAGTCTGACAAAAGCTGATGTTTGGGCTATCTTCTTCTAGAAAGCAAATTAATTTCATTTCAACACTGCTCATCCAGTACTTCTAACAAGCAAGCTTCCAATGAATTATATTTTTTGAGAAGCATAACATGAACCATCACACCAAGCACTGGGGTACCTCACCATTAGCATGCTTTGTCATGATAGAAGTCAGAGGATATGGGACAACCAGGACCTGAGTACAAGACTAGAGGCTTCTTCTTATTACTGCCCTAGGCTTTACAATAATGGAGAATCATTGCAGAAAGAACTGAAAACCTAAAAGGATGTAGGAAGGACAGCAGTAAATCAGCAATCTAAAATAATTCACTAGATACTGTTCTAGGGAAAAATTCCAGAGCACAGCATTCAGAAAAATTCTTAGGTGACCAGATTCCAAAGCGAGGATAAACTGAAGGAAAAGAAGAGAAATTAAGACATGGGTTGGTGATTTAAGCATCCCCATCTGGACCAATATTCTGTCTTTACCTATTTGACTACAGCCAGAGTAAACTGAGCTTTAAAGCATGCATCTGGATTTCTACCAGTGAAAGCTAAAAAAAGAATGTCTGCTTTTGCTGAAGTGTGATTTCTGAAAAACCCTGACTTCCCTTCCAAAATGCCACTTCACTTAAACTGGTTCATGCTTTTAGTGGTACTTTCAGGAATAACAGTATTAACTTCAGTTGGCTCAAAGTGCCACTTTCGCATTTCAAAATCTCTACCAATCACCCATCAATCATTCACTAAAGCAGCCTATTTGCTTTAGATTTTCTTTACCTTGCCAGCCACCATCAAGCAATTTCTCAACACCTAGGGAGAAGAAATATGTGAAGGAATGAAAGCCTCAGATAATACTTGGATATTTTTAGCCAAGTGCAAAATTTGTCCAGCAGTGGAAGGTTCAGCATTTAGAGGAATTATTCCAAATGGCACAATGAAAACAAGAAACAGTGAGCTGCTTCAAAAGTAAAGAAGCCAGACATATCCTACATAACCACAGTCATGTCTAAGTATATGCATTACAATAAACTCCCTTTTCTCTCTGGGGGACCTGCCTGAGTTTGTGTCACTGTTTCATAGCACTGCAGGTTTCACTCTTTCAGCAGAATGTTGCAAACACCCTCGCTGAACATGAATGTTTGAGAGGTTAGTGCGGCATGACAAACTGAGTGAATCCAGGGCTGACAGAAGATGCTGGATATGAAGTCCTCTAGTTAGAAGAGGTTACGGCAGGGACTAAGCAACACAGATTTCATTATGCTTCCCTAAAGACACAAGTAAGTCCTGAGCAATAATCTACTAATGATTAGAACGACCATACACAGGTGTAGTGGGAAAATATGTCTTAAGAAGTGAACTGGAGAGCATTTCCTGAACATTGCTGGAATATATTGCTTTGCATGCCTTAAACCACCGTGAAGCTGTCAGTCAGCAACAACTCTCAGTAATTTCTGACTTCAGCTGGGTCTGACCTTACAATTCTGCATCACACTGTGCCCAGAACTTCAAGTCATGTAGTCTCATTTAGCAGGTCTCTCTCTAAAAACGAGTCATCAAGCAAAGGTAAGAAACTCTATTCAAAGCAAGTATCTAATTAAGTATCTAAGCTCCTGGTGTGTTTTAATATCTTTTATTTACCCAAGCCTTGATCTTTTTCAAGATCAAGAGTCATCAGAAGAAAAAAAATATTCAATAAACTCTTCAGCTAGTGAGAGTCCTCAGTTCAAATGTAGGACCTCTCCACAAAGAGAAAAAAAAGACATAGCTTCCACATTATTGTACACGCTTCACTTCCTTATTGCCACTCCTGGACCTGAAGGATTTGATGCTGCTTTAGCTGGAGTCAGTACAATACAGTACAAGACATTGCCCCTGTCCTTGTGAAATGACTCCAGTACAGTCCAGTTTCACCCTCACTGTGTAAAGACTAAAAGGAGAAAGAAAAGGTTGTCTGGTACTTACCTCATGGCAGAGAGGGGCACACCATGCAGCACTGGCTGAGTTCAGGGAGGCTGGAGAAAGCTACCCTTGACATGCTGTTAAATTCTCCCTGTAAGTCATTTCACCACCAGCTTTCCATGCCTCCCACCCCTGAAGTAATGAATGGATGAGTGTGTTGTGTTTAATTAAAGTATGTTTCCCACAAGAGTTGCTTTCTCCTCTCGTGTAAGAGAGAAATAAGTCCACCATGGTCAATCTCACTTCATGCATGAACTGCACCATCCCAGCCTCCCCAGTATATAATTATCTGACAGTACCTAAGTGAATCAAGAAAGACTTCCAGGAACAGATGAAACCTATCATGCCAACACACACAGCCATGGTGGGGAAGGATGGTCCTCTAAGGTTTTTAATTCCACTGCATTTTGAAATGCATCCCTTATCAGCTTCAAGTCACTGTTCATTGACTCAAGGACAGAACATCAGAGGAGGTAAAAAATAAACATTCCACCAACTTTTTTTAAAACCGATTGAAGTAAAACAGTCCAAAGTGTCTATTTTAATAGTAGCAACACAACAAAATGTCTTCTCAAGATATTTGTATGAAGGAAAAACAGTTAAAAATCTACAAGTCTAAATATCATTTGTTTCACTTTTTAACACAAACTCTTCCACATAACTCTATTAGGCAGTTCCTACTGCTGTGTGACTTAAGGTCACACTTATTTTTAAGACACTGACCCTGACAAACGTTCCTGTTGTGGCTTCTCCTTACTTTAAGAGTGCTTGGGGTCTTTTAGAAGTCAGGCTTCTGAGGGGACAGGCAAAAGGGGAAGTCATCACCAACCACCACTAGTCCACTGTGTTTTCCTACAAGATCTACATTATACTAAAGATTCCCCAAAGCAAAGGTTTCAGGAGAACAGACTCTCAAAATTAGACTTTTTAAACTCCCTTCTTAAAAGCCTTGCCAATGCTCATATAGGATGACAGAGAAGTAAATTTAAATCCTCTCTAATTCTTTCACAACTTTAACCTCAAACCACTCCCTCTTCTGCTAATTATGTGAGCCAAAAGTACCATCCAGATTCACTTCAAAGTTTTTCTTCCCTGCCCTCGAGAGCAGCTGTTGCAGCCCATGTCCATTCTGCACTGCCTGCATGTAAGTTTCCTTTAGCACCTGCAAAGTGAATTTACCTTCCCAAAAAAAGGGATGAACAAACACCTTCCCATCAATAGACAACACCCAGTGCCAGACCTCAGCCTTTACATGGAGTCTCTCATTGGGATAAAGGAGCAGGACTCCCCATTACTCATGTGCAGGCTAACTGAAACAGAGATAAGGCACTTTGCTGCTCCACAGCACCACTTTTTTGTCTCCATAAACCCAAAGAGTTACAAGCATGCAGTAGTGTGACTGGATCTTCTGAGCTTCCTTCAGCTGTCACAGAGACAGATTTTATCCTCCTTGCTATTTGAATATATTTTTCACATTCTTTTCAGATGGGAGGACCCAAAGGGAAATGAAGTATCTGCTCTAATGTCACATAACTCATAATTTCCAGTCTCCTCCCCAGAAAGGCTCCTCTTTCCAGTCACACGCTGGCATAAAAGCAAGATGTTTGATGAGCAAACTTCAATGGAGCCACATGAGTGCAGAGGAAGCATGGACCCATTTGATCCAGGTCATGGAGGCCAGACATGACCACACCTGACCATTTTTTTTTTTTTTTTTAAAGTCAGTGATACCGACTACCAGCTTTAATACACAGACTCCAAGCTACTGCCCATCAATGTAACTTCTATCAAAACCCCATGCTTTCATGCATCCAGAGAAATTAGGTTTGTGTAAAATAAAAACCAAAACAGATGCCCAAGCGATGTAAATCAGTAAAGACCTACTGATGTTACGAAGATTTATGGAACCCAGGAGTTCAGCTTAGCGAAGCTTTCTGCATTTGGCGTTCTCCGAGCACAATTCTCTCCCTTCCCCTCCCCTCAGATTCCCATCAAATGCAGCCCTGTAACAGAAGTGTTCTTTTCCCAAGTTGGCTTCAAGTCATGGCTGCAGCTCTCAATAGTATAGAACTTGTCAAGATAAAATATGCTTGGGGACATACAATCTCTACTGAGCATTTTATTGACTTAACTCTACCATTTTTGAAAGCCAGCCAAAATTCTTTAAGGTTTCTAAATTACTTTGTTTTCTAAATATTATCCATGGACAGATATAAGAGCACAAAAATCCTCAGTTGTTTGTGTAATTTGACTTATGTGCCATGCATTGCCCATCATGATATATTGATTTTCTTTTGCAAGCAAACAAAACAAATCCCAGCTACAAGTTGCTTGGGTCATAATGCAGAGTTATCCTGGGAACCATTCAAAACAGGAATTTTGCCCACATAATGTTTGCAGGTCACTCAGAAACTACAATTTTGCTTCAAAACAAAGGCAACCCAAAGGAAAACAAAAAGCCTGACGAAGTTTAGGCTTTCACTGCAGCTTTTCTTTTCAGATGCTGCATGAGATCCAGGATGGTTAAGATCAAGATACAGAGTTGTTACTGATGCCACAAAACACTCCCAGTAACATCTCACAGGAGAAAAATAACTCTTGGAAAGAGCAGAATATGTGAGAACAAGAATGAGGCCACCTCTCAGGAAGATCTCAGGAAGACGTGTACTCTTGTCCTGTAACATACCCTGGCTACCCAAGACAGGTATTCCCAAATGTTAAGCCTCCCAGAAAACAATTCTAAAAACCCCAACCCTCTAAATCGAGACTGAAATTGTAAACCTAATAATTTGCTCCAACTGTTTGAATTAGTGACCCAAAAATCAGTTGGTCCACATTACTTCACCAGCATGCATTCTTTGTAGAGGGGAATTTAAAACTGCTGAAGTGGAGGAACTAGAAAGCTGCAAGATCAAAGAGCAGGAGCAGGGAAGCTTAGCAGCTGATGATAGCCTTATCTGCCACTAGTTCTTGGTAGGCATCACTTTAGTTAATAACATCACAATGCACTTATCACTTCCAGGGCACCTTTCATTAAACGACCTCTAAGCACTTTGTAGACCCTAATTAAGCCTCAAGCCACAGCATTCCAGTGAAAAATAGCTGTTGAAATTTCCAAAAGATCAGGGGACAAGTGTACTCTTGTAGTAGATTAATAAGGTTCTATCCACAAGGGGAAATGACACCCAAGTCTGGAGAATAATGAAGAGACCTGCAGCAGTGCAGGCAGTGCTTTGTGCCGGTGCTCTGAGCAGAGAGAGGTCTCCTACAGCCTTCCATGAGCTTATTTGCAGCACAGCCATCACTGACCAACGCTGAAAGTGCTTTGCTACAGTCAGCCCTTCACCTCTGTGCTACTGCAGCAATCTCAAATGTGTTTTCTGGATAGATAACCAAGAAAAAAAGGCAAAAGATCTGCTAAAGCAAAACCTAAGCAGCACCAGAAACGGAGTGCAACTGAGTCCCATCTCCTGCTCTAGCAGACTGCCACCTTGAAAGAGATCAGTCCCAGCTTCAGATGCCTTAGATGTTCTTGAAGATTTTATCAAGTGTTCAATTTTGAAGCTGCCCACTTAACTACAGTTTTACCAGGGACTTTTAAATGAAAACAAAATCTACTCTCACCAAGATGCTTTAAACAGAAGAAAATAGTGGGAAGAAGTGTCAGAGGTCAGATCTGCAACTCTGTTTAATTCACTTTAATGTACACACAGAAGAATGCAAAGCAATAATTTTTCTCTCCCATTCTGTCTGCAAAGCACAGCTCAAGCCATCACCCCTGTCTTCTGACACTAGTCAGCTATAAGAACCAGGTACCTTAATGTTAAACCTGGCCAGCTGTAACACATTTGCTAAAGTAATTACATTTATTTTTACAGATTACATGGGTTTAGGTTTCACTTACTGATGTGCTAGGAAATCAGAAGTTTCGATTTTGCAGCTGAAGTTCAGCACTGTTGTAATCAAAGACAGCACCCGGTGCCCAAAAGTGCTAACCATACACACATTCTAAAAACTGAAATACTGCAGCTAGCATGCACTACAGGAGCTGTATTTCTTACCTGATAGCTCAAAGTAGCTTATATCCTTTTCTCTTTTGCCCTATCTCATTACCAAGGCTATGACAGAGAGACAGCAATTACCTAAATGTTTAAATCTTTGCTCTCTGTCAAATGAAGCCTTTCTCAATCTGCATAAATCTATGCACAAGAAATGGTGTTATTCTGAGGCTGATGTTAACAGCTGAGGGTCCTAACAAAATCTGGTACTTCTGGCCATGGAGAAGTGACTGAGCTGTTTGTGTGCTGTTTGAAGACAAAACAGCATTCAAAATGAAGTTGCAGCTCCCATTCCTCTCAGTGAGCACATCTACAAGGTAGGAAATGTGAAGCAACTGAATGGATTCAAATGGGTAAAAGTCAAGGGCAGGCCCATGTTTCTTTGGGCAGTCTGCATCAGCTGTTAGTAGGAGAAGAAATGCTAAAATAATATTTAACAGACATTGACAAAAATCCCCACAACAGCCAGAGTTGCTCTTTTAGGAGAGTAACTCCCAATCGAAATGACAATTAAAAGTTCCTAAAAGCACTGTTTTGGCAAAATCCAGATTTTACGTGTCATGGGAGAACCCAAAAGAGGAATGATTACCTTCAAAAGCTGCTGCAAATACCATGCCACAGAGTATAAACAGAAGAGTGCCTACAACTTCTGATGTGCAACACCTCTGAAGGTGTTTCACTGTCTGCAAGGGTCATCTCTGAATAATGTGCTGGGGATTTTCAGAGCAGGCATTTTTCTCTAGAACCCTTTATTTAGTACTCTAATGAACACTGAAGCTTTTTTTCAGTCTTAAGGGAGAGGGAAAACAATTGCTCTCTTTGCACCACTTTTGAGATATATTCTGTAGAATGACAAGTGGTTAGAAATGAACTTCAGAGGTAAACCTGGACTGAGATTGCTCAGGTTTCCATGCAATAAGCAGTATAGTGCTACAATGCTAGTGCCTAAAAGCTACTTAAATAAATGATCCACAAGCTTTTTATTGCTGTGACAGCAAACCAGAAATAGTATGTGATCAATAAAGTGAAGCAAAAGACATACAAAATAAAGCAATCGGGTAAAAGAGGAAGCAGTCTGAGACAGCAGTGTCACTCAGTTTCACATAAACCAGCATGTTTGACACTATGTCCTCTTAGTACTGCTGGCACACCCCAAAATTTTGAACTGACAACCTTGCCCTGATAGGGAGAAACTGGATGTGAGCACAGCTGGCTCCCCAAAAGAGATTCTAGGGATCACTGAATTGAAAAGGTGAAAATTGGGCAGTGAACTGACTTAATTCTTCACTATAATACAACAGTTCAAGATCGAATCCCTTAATTTGCAGCATACCAGTTTACTTCTATTCTGTCTCCTTTGTTTCTATCCCTTGAAAAAGAACCATAAAAAAATAAAACCGTTCCTGGTATCACCTAAGGAGATTCATTCAGCTTGGCAAAGCTTCTTACTTACAGTGGGAATTTGAACTTAGAACTGGACATCCCAGTCAGAAGTTTTTTGCACAATTCTCATTGTAGGTCACATTAAAATAGCATGCAATGGACGAAAACAAGATTCAGCTGGTGCTATCCATATAAACATTGTAAACCACTAACTGCATTTTTTTTTAATAAAGAAAAAATGTATAAACAAATGCCATTTGCAGAATCAGTGATTTCAGCTGGGTCGAATTCTGCAAATTCCTCTCCCCATCAAGCAGCCAAGTTGGGTAGCCACTGCTGTCTTTATGAATACTGAATAGGGGCATTATGTCCATACAGAAAATGCACATGGGGAAGGAGGACAGGTCATCTTTCATGCACACAAGAACACCAACACAAGTGGAGCATGTTTGTTTTCTACTGCTCAAGTACATGTCAAAAATGTAATTTATATCTAAGATATAAATGAGACATTCTATCTCATCAAAATGGCCCTTCAGTTGAAACAAACTGCACCTGTATAAATGCAAAGTCATATTCAGTACATAAAGATTTTCTTTCTCGTGCTTCAGAGAGACACTTTTGTGCTCCTTTGTGCAGCAGGCAGCACCAAAGCTGTATGAGAAACAGCTGTTCCTATGTACCCTCCTGTCTTTGTGCCATAGATGTGTTCCAGCATAAAATTCTAGTTGTTCATTTCTGACACACTTGTTTGAACTATTGCATCGCTTCTGGGCACAGCAGAAATGGATGCAACACCACCTGTGTGATCCCTCCATCCTACACCACATTCCTGCACTGAACTCCAGGTTACTCTCAGGCCTTCTCCTCTCCAGGCTGAACAAATCCAATTCTCTCAGCCTTTTGCTGTAGGAGAGGTGCTGCATCCCCCTGATCAACTTGGTGACCTCCTCCAGATTTGCTCCAACAGGTTGAAGTGCTTTTTGTCTAGGGGACCCCAGAGCTGGATGCAGCACTGCAGGTTGGGATCTCACCAGAGATGAGCAGCAGAATTCCCTCCCTCCACTGCTGCCCACGCTGCTTTGGATGCAGCCCAGGACATAACTGGCTTTCTGGGCTGCAAGATCACACTGCCAGGTCACATCAAGCCTCTCCTCCACCAGCACCCCCCAACCTACTGTAAAATATTAATCCTGTCCTGGCCAAAACTAGGACACCTATGGCTATTATTCCCTGGGATGACAGCTTATTTTAGACCTGTGTGTCTTGCTGTAGGAGACAGAAGTCCCAACCTCTGCCCCTACCTCTCTCACTGACCTTCCACATGACCTTGGCCATTTTTGTCTCATTAAAGGGATCTAAAACATGCACAGTGTTGTTTAGCATATACAAGGCAGATTGAATTTGGTAAGCACTGTTCAACCAAAAACAATATCAAAACAGAAATATGGGGCGGTTTTTAAGACAGAAGAATGCTGGAAGCAAGCAGAAGAAAAGCTTTTCTGTGCTGTATTCAGACATGAGCTCTACCACTGGAGTTTGTCTCTCAGCAGCATTTAATTTCCTCAGGGAGAAGATCCAGGGAGAACCAAAAATCTCATCTCAGATGCTTTCAGCAATAGTCTCCTTCATGCCTACCACTGTGAATCTGGCAGGGCACTGAAGCTGGCAGAGGTAATTTCTGCCTGATGGCAGAACAGCATCTACGTGAAACAAGTTGGTGATCTCAGACCAATTATGTGAGAACATATTTCTGCACCACCACTGGAAATAATTAGCAGTTGTAGGAACCACAGGGACACCAGCTTCTGCTGTGCTTTTTCTGTGGACAATATAATTAGCTTTGGCTCAGATAGTGAACACTAAGAAACCTGTAATAGGCTGAGAAGAGGCTTGTAACCCTGCTCTCTAAGAGCTTGCTTTAAATAAGCAGATAGGGCCATTTAAAACATTCCCTATACTTTATTGCTTCCCCCCCCCCCCTCAATTTTGGGCTACAGATCAAGCTTAATTACCATCATTCCACTTTCCTTCAAGTCCTCAAGGAAAGTAAAAATGAAAGTTAACACTACTGAATTCCATAGTCTTAAAACATTTTCCCTCCATCACTGGGAGTGCACAGCATCAGCTGCAAACCACATTAGAACGAAACCTTACACCACACCTGTAAACATCACTGTTTCAAACACTGAGTAAAGCAAAAAGCATCTGAAACCAGTGTTTACACTGGTAGGAAATCCTGCTACAATCAAGGGAGCCATGTTAAACTCTGCACCTAAAACACAGCATTTCAAAGCTCACGCCGAAGAGGCTGCAGGCTCTGGTCCCAGGTGTGCCTGTGCCTCAGGTGCTGCTGTACAGGAGAGCAGCAAGCAGGACTGCCAAAACACAAGTAGAGCAACAAACTAAGACAGCAAATCCCTCTCTTGTGTCCTTTATTCACTCTTAACCAACACCTGTCACATCTTCAACTGCGTTTCCTCACACCCAGAAAAACAGCAAAGCCCATCTCACAGCTGCACCAAATATAGCTGTAGCACCCAAATATCCTTCTTAACTAACACCTCTACTGGACCTGAAGTAGTTTTAAAGTTCTTCTGCCTTTTTGACACCAAAGCTACACTTCCAATAGAGCACAGCCACCTTCCTCCAATTTTGCAAGATCTAGCTGAGCTGAAGGCTGAGCTTGAGAGAAGATGCAATATTACACAATTCTGACGAGAGAGTTGACTCGAGAAATATACAATTCTAATTTCACTGCTTCCTTTGGTATTTTCAAGACAAAAACTGTACATGTGGTGCTTTTGTCTGAGCTGGCTTCACAATAATCAACACAACTTCTTTTGATATGGGTGAAATTAAGGAGCCAAAACCATGAAGCTCCCTGCAGAACAGTCTAATTTTGCTGTATTTTCTAATCAAGGAAACCTGAGAAACCCAGTAAGAAAAATGTACTCTAGCACTTAAAGAAAATTAGCTTCTTCTTTGGTCCTCCCTGGCACATTTTCCCTGCAGTCCATTCTGGATTTACACAGGTGCTACTCAAAGCAGAATTTGGCCTCTTTCTCTCAGGTGGCCTGACACATTTACTGCAGTGTGCAGATATGCCCATATATTTTACACGTATGTAAAGCACATTTCCCAGACTAAAACCCTCTCCCAGAGAGTCTCCCTAGGTCTCTGTCTGATTTTGGCCTCGTTTACTCCCTCACAAATGAAAAGCAGTTCCATTGAAGTCAGTGAGGTAACACTTGTCTTAAACGTGTGTGAGATCATGTCAGAGCCACGGTCCCTAATAAAACCAGCTGCCGGTAACTCTTCTACGAGTTTCCATTCATTAGGGCTTTTTTTTTTTGCTTGAATTCACATGAGCAATATCCATGGGCCAAGAAACACATTTTAGAATGATAGCTATTTCCCCCTTGCTAAAAACTAGAAAGTGTAGCAAACTATCCCAATCCTCGCTGAAAAATGACAGTTTATTGTACTTTGTTAATAAACAGAGGTGTTTATGGACAAAACATGTGCAAATGTACTTTTGAGAATCATCCTGCACTGCCTAGAGTATTGGGACAAGATGACCTATATATGGTTTTCCCAGCTTTTCACTTTTGGTTTTGTGGGGGACGATTGGTGTTGGTTATTGGGATTTTTTTACACTTATAGCTTCTGGTATTTCATTCTAAATTGGGAAACACTGAGTGTACCTATTTAAATTCAGCCTCAGAGAGATCTGTAAGCATTGAACCAGGATCAATGAAACCAGTTCTATGCCTGCTAATGCCAACAGCCTTTCCATCAGTGACTTTCCATTGCCTTGAAGGGTCACAGGAGAGACAGAAATAACGTGCTCAGATTATAATGTTTTTTCCAGTTCATCACACCAGTCTCCAGGCTTTCAGAGCTGTATAACTATTTTGTCATATAAGTCAGATTCATAGCCTGTCACCACTTCAATCTGTTCATTTATAACAAAACATATTTCCTACACATTTCCTACACATACAGTAAATTCCTTTCATTTTTCACTAAGACAAACTGATCTTTATCAGATACTCTGACACAGAAGGCAATCACAGCATTACTCCCTCTCCACTTCTTAATATTAAGTTTGCTCTATGTTGACTCCAAGAAAGGAGCTCACATCTATTCACAGATGGTAGTGAACAGAGGGAAACAAAAAACCAAAACAAAACAAACTGCCTATTTTGGCAGAGCAATTGGGTTGCTACAGCAGATGGCACAAGAATGACAAAGTAGTTTTGGGTTTGACAAGTAAAAAAACAAACATCTTTACTGGCCATGGACAGTGGACTGAAGCTTTGAGGCTGTTCCCAAGCACAAGAGGAGGGGGTTGATGACTTTGACAGCCTTTACTGAAGGACCCCAAAGGGAAGGGGAACTCCCAGCTGGGGACAGCATAGAGCAGCAAGAGTTAAACACCATGAACTCATGCAAAGCTTCTCTACAAGTAGCCAGAATGAGATTGCACAAACACGGAGATGGGTCACAAATCACTTAGGGGAGGGGAAAACCAAAGGAAAAATTACTCCAAACATGCATCACTTACACTTTCCTCTTTTAAGAGGTAAAAGGAAAACAAAGCAGTCTCCTGTCTTCCTTTGGAATCACAAAGACAAATAAAAATAGAAGAAATGAAGAGCATTTTTGACCATGCACTAATACTTATTGCATTCAATGTGCTTATTACTCAAGGACTTTCTCCAAAGGCTCCAGATGCCATTTACAAAGCTGATATAACACAGAGTTTCTCACAATCCAAATCCTGAATGAAAAAATATGAATGAGATTAGATAAGTAGTTATTTTGGTCTCCAAACTGGCTATCCCTGATCCTTCTAAGAGCTGGAAAAGAGAATTTTTCATGTGCTACTATTGCATTACCCAACAGTCGCAACTCGACCGTGCTTCTTTTGGCCACATCAGAGCTCCTCAGTGGGCATGTCTTAGCGTGACTTCCTGATGATAATGGTCAAATGCCACCTCCTCAGAAGTACTACTGGCCAGAGATGAAAAGTATTTGGAGGAGCAGAAGACTGGTTTCAAATCCAGGCAGCTTGTCCTGTGGCTGACTGTAACACCCAAGTCAAACATAGCCTCAAAACATAAGCATGGTGTGGAATGAGGTGTAGTCTGGGAAATCCAATTGATCCATCAGCCCTCCTGGCCACAAAGAGATGTGGGGTTTG
Source organism: Corvus kubaryi (assembly GCF_017639235.1). Classification (NCBI taxonomy): domain Eukaryota; kingdom Metazoa; phylum Chordata; class Aves; order Passeriformes; family Corvidae; genus Corvus; species Corvus kubaryi. The sequence goes on along the minus strand of NW_024582060.1, from coordinate 2,357,564 downwards.
CAGCCAAATTGTACAGAAGATCCCAGACAATCTCTAAACTTACCAATACGACACAAACAACATATTTCTAAGGTACTCCATGCAAAACAAACAACAAACATGCCAGAAAATCTCCAGCAAGCAAAGAACCTTGTGCCACTCCATTATTGCACCTACACGTTCTCCATGTGAAATAAAATGCAACTACACCAACTGCTTCAGCCCCATGATTCTGACGGCAGAGAATACTGATCCCTAAACAAAAATAAACTGAAAAGCAAGAGTGTAAACACAACTGTTCTCCAATGACTTTGCATCTCAGCGTTGTCTGTGTAGGGTTTCACTGCCCAGGAATTGATGTGGTGGAAAGAAAATCCCTGAGAACTGCGTGGAGCACTGAGGACCCCTTCTGCAACTCCCATCCAAAGCTCCCTTCCTCCCCCAAAACTCATCCCTAATTATACACACACACCTATTTGCTTCACACCCGTGGTCCCATCCCTGATCTGAAACACTGGCATTCAATCATTGCTTTTCTTAAAGTTAGTGCTTTATACCTGGTGAGAATAAGATTTTGTCCACTAATCCCAGCTTTTAGTCATATAAATGCACACTAGAAGCACTGAAGACCAAGGAACTGCGTTTATATATGCACTGGTAAAGGAAATGTTCTTTTCTTGTTTGGGTTATATGGGGGGAGGAGAGGAAACAGGCTTCTGTGTCTGGTTTTAGGAGGAGAGTTAAGTGGCAAACAGAACTGACTGAAGTTTACAGGGATCTAAAGAAAGGAACAAGGAAAAAAAAAACCACTCACAGAGCTTTCAATAACACACAGCAGAGAAGACTGCAAGCAGACTGCTTACAAACGTTTCTGCTTTTCCTTTTTATTGTCAATATGCTCCTTGATTGCATACTGTGTCCAGTGAATAAGCCATTTACTATTGTGGTTGGAGTGAATGAAGCTCAGACCTTTCCCATATATGGCAGGGCCTTTTAATCACCAGGGAGCCAGGAGCAATGGAATTTTACTGGCTTTCTGGGTTTGGAGTGCCCTCTCTTGTACGAAATATCATTGCCCAGTGAACACTCATTACTGGGATTTTGACCCAACTTCCTGCTGTCATTGTCCTTTAGGGGATGCATAGAAAACCAAACAAAAAGGGCCAGCTTCTCGATAGCAAGCAGCTCACAGTGAATTCTGAATTCCTCTAACTCAAGGAAATCAAACAGACTAGATCCAATGTACATTTTTTAAAAGCCTCAATATCATTTACATCCCTAAATGTATCCCAGTACAGCTACTGAAATCAAGCTCAGATTCAGGCCAGCTAATGCCCAGGTTCTCCCTCTTTTTTGCCAACGTAGCAGAGGAGAGATTAGTGGTGTTTTAAATTACTGGGACAGCAGTAGGGAAATTCTCAGCTGGCCTGCTTTTGTCAGTATAATATACATTAGCCACAGAAATGCTTGGCTCCATATCATCTGGATTGCCTAAGCTCTCTTGTTCATATTTACAGCAATTAAAAAGCTGCACTTCAGTCTTTATAATCCCAGTTCTGTTTGAAGTGGCCAAGCAACAGCTGTGGCTTATCAGACATCTGAATGAAACTCCTCATTTCCATAGCAGGGGTGTGGCTCTGCACATGGGGATATGCTGTTCCCAAAGCCAAACAAAGCAGCAAACCTTCTCTCCTCTCTGCAGACCCAGGGCTGCAGCCCTCCGAAGTGATGCTGACTAGATGCCTCCTGCAGCACCAGCAGGTTGAGCTGTGCAGGTAAATGAGAGCTGACCCAACACTTCTCCAGATCTCAGAGCTAACCCAACCCACTCCTATTTCCGCACATTGTAGCCAAGCTCTTGGAATTTCTTTCCCAAACCTATGAGCTTTAACAAGGCCGGAGCAAAGCCAAATTCTCCCCAGTTCAACGGCTATAGAAATTGCTGAGAGAAAGGAGGTTATCACGAGGTCATTAGGAAGATGCAGACAAAGTCCTTTGCCTCCTCCATCTGCAGCTGAACCTACTCAGACTGAGCAGAAATTGTCCTCAGCTGATATTAGAAAGCAATGGTCTGGACTATCACATTAGCACTGTTAGGTCCTCTGAAATAGTGAGGAATCATAAAAGGTCATGCCTTTGTGCTTCTGGGATGAAAGATTTTACCAGGGCGAGCATTGTGGCTCAAGGGAAGGGGGGGGGGGGGGGAATCAAGTGAGGGCCATTTCACCATTAGAGAGCTCACTGTCAAAGAAAAGAATGAAGTGGGAAAAGGGTAGTAACATGCCCTGTGGCAGTCAGGAAGACAAGAGAGAACATCAAAGCCTTGCAAATAAGAAACAAACAATGGCCTGATCACAGACTGCTTCATTTGGGCAGAGCTCCCTCCGAAGAGGACTGGAATCCAATGGGCACAAGCCTGCGGGATCGAACCTTGCCTTCTGAAGCAGCACAGGAGCCGCTGCTCCTGCACTCACTGGACGAGGGTTTGTCCATCCCTGCTCTGCTTCCCTAAGCAAAGTCAGCTCCTTTGGACAAGGATGCAAAAACAAGCTGCCAACAAATCTCAGGCCCTTTGTTTACATAGCTGTCATAGGTTCAGGCTCCCTTAGCCATTTAATGAATCATGAACACTAGTTCTTCCTCACCCCAAGTTATTTAACTTTTAGAAGTGACAAAGCAATTTCCCTGCCCCTTAGGTCTCCACATGCTTGAGGGAAGATTGGGAAGGTCACACGTGCATGGCATGTGCAGTAACACTGTCTTCCTGCATTTAGCAATACCTCTCCATATTTGTTAGCCCTCAAAGTTACCCTTCTGAACAGATCCCAAAGCAGAGCATTTACAGCAAAACTTTATCTCCACAGATCTATTTATAACCCTTCTATGAGCTAAATTCCAAAGATTTTTTTGTTGTTGTTTTGCCATTTAAGGACATAAACCAGAAAATGTGCAAACGGGTGGGTTCCACTTTGCTTCACACCCTCCACAGCAAGTCTCAAGGGAAAATGCTCTTTATTTGTATTCTGTACACAAGAGGGTGTGGAAACATGTAATGTTTCCATTGCCTGAAATCCTTCCCTAATATTTTCCCCACTGCAGCTTGGCCTAGCCCCAGGGGCTACAATTTCAACTGCTCTCATCAACGTGAGACTGAACAAGCAGATAAGGGATAGCTGAGTAGTTTTGCTTCCAAGCTTACGACACTATGGTGGATCTGTAAGCAGAAGCTGCCTTCGTGCGTTTTCGGAACACGCATGACAGCCTCAAGGAAGACTGTTCCAGATGCAGCGCAAACAATTCAATCCTCAAGCACCCAGGAAGTTCCCTCTAGACATGGCAGCACAGTGTCACCACTGAGCCAGGTCCATTTCCACCTCATTCCCTGGGCTTCAGTGGTTTTATACCCATAATCTAGAAGTCGAATACATATCTGCGTGAACACATCAAGAAAAAAAAAGTCTAAGATCTTCTGGGAAATCAGTCAAAAAAAAGGTTTTAGCCAGTGCTTAAACTTGGCATTTTGGTATTGCAAATTCTTCATAAACACTAATGAACTAAGCCCCAGCAGACCCATGGGCTAAATACAGAAAGGCACAGATTATCCTTTACTTGGAGATAGAGAAACAGACACATGGCCATTAAGTGACTCACCAGGTATTTATGACCACAGGGAAAAATTCAAAGGAGAAATTACTCCAGTGGCTTAAGATATTGCTGCTTTTTCCCTTTCTTTCCCCTGCTTCCTCAGCTATTTGGTCCTGCCCTCACTTCAAGCCAGCAGGACAGTCCCCACAAGCAAATCTTCCCAACTTCAACCCATAAACACTGCCGTAGACAAGATTTTCTGATCGGGAGGTGCCCCTGTGCTTCATGGACAGAGGTTTCCCCTCTTCAGGGGCGGGCACATGGGGCAGGAAGAGGGAAAGAGGCATCAGTTTGTGGTGGTGGTTCCTGACCACAGGTAGAGGAGGTGGGTGGCCCAGGTGAGAACTGGGCACTGCTGTCCCTGGATGCACAGCAGCGCTGCAAGACAAAGCAGGAGCCAGGAGGTTTGCAGAACACAAAGACCAGAAGGCAGCAACTCCTCACGAGGGCAGCTGGCACAGAGGGGACCATGCTGGTATCTGCTGGGCAGTCAGGCTGCTGGCCCCATACTGTTCATAAGCACAGCTCCAAAGGAAAAATGCATGGAAAGGAGCACTTCCTTAATGCGGGATGTAAACCATACAGCTAACGTATCAGCTAAGTAAGAGTGTTACATTCCCTAACCTTTCTGGTTCATGAAATCTGTTAGCAGAAATGTAGGAGCAAGCTCCCCTGGGGGTGGGAGTGATCCCAAATTACAGAGTACTGAGCAACCTTCCCTGCTGGGCTAGTTGAATGTACAAAAAAGCATCAGGAAAGAAATGTTATATAGCTCAACTGTCCTGTGACCTTGGTGTTTCATCCAGAAAGGTCAGATCTAATCTGATCTTCAAATGCCTCTGAGTCAAATTTCAGCCTTAGCCAAATCCTTGACAAGCAGCAGCTACATCTTCCAGGCAAGAACAGCACCCCAAGAGGAAGTGCCTACACACAAGTAGGTGGCTTTCTTCCAGTACAGTTGCCCCCCAAATCCATTCTTACCCATTTCACCACTCAGCAGCTCTGCACAAAGCCAGCAAACCATCCCTGCACACGCACAAATCCCAAGGCTCTAGTAAGGCAGCAACTTTCTCGTTACAAGCTGCCAGGGGGTAGTTACTAAGAGGAGACAATTTTTAAAGAATGAAAGCTTGCTTTGAAGGCAGACTCCCACTCTTTGCAGTCACAGGCCTGTGTGCCTCAGGCTTTGTACACCTGGAGCCCAATCCTGCAAACTCCCTGTAAAGCTCCTCTTAAAGGCAATGAAAGGTTCACAGGACTGCACTTCACCTTCTGCCCTTTTTTGGTGCTTTCTCCCACACCCAGGAGAGTCCAGACCAGACAAGCCCTGCAGATGGACAGTAATGATCTCCTGGCCCTCTCATTCTTAGGCATATATGGTTTCCTGTCCCTCTTTGTTCACACACTGTGATCAAATGTACCAAGCTGCACCCTTGGCAGATAGGGGTTAAGAACTCCACTGATCTTTAAACAAAGTAAAAGGCAGCCCCCAAGAATAGGTCTCATGTAGGCAACTACTGAGAAACCAGAGTATTTTCAACAGTCCCAGAACATTCGAGCTCTATTTGCCCTGCAGGAAGGAAGTCCCGCAGGCTGTCACTTTTCTACAATGAAAAGATCACCCCCACGGGCAGGGCTGCTCCAGCTGTGTGAAGGGAAGTGTGAAACAAGGAGGACTTCCAGTCAGACTCTTGATAGACCCTCCCTGGCATCTTCATAGGACAGAAGGCACCTCCTAGCAGGCATCCATGAGAAAAGCCTTGCCCTACCTTTGTGATCTCCCCACCTGGAATGAGCAGCACTGCACCCTAACCCTGTATGGGATTGATCAGATGCTGTGTCACATGTGGCCCCATGAATGAGACTAAGGAATAAGAAACCTTCCCACCTAAACAGGCTTCAATTTTCCCTCTGATGCCAGAAAGAGGAACTTGCACCCCACCCCCCCCACCACTTTCCTTTCAAATCACTTTCAGGGTCACTATTACATTGTGTAGATCAGTACTGGACAAGAAATAAAAGCACAAGGGAGGTTACCCCTTTCTCAGGCTGCTCCATGTCAGAATAATGCCGTGAGTATATGAAGCAGCAATTGTGGAAAATCCCTTATTCTCCTAAAACATGCTTACATCACTCACTGTCAAAGTGCATTCAGAGCACACAGGACTCCCTTTGCATCAGACCCTGAATCCATTAATGACAGTATTGATTTCACCAGGACTAATCCTGTGAATGAAGGCTGTGGAATTGATCCCCTTGTCATTGCAAGTGGCAGCAAAGAGGAGGTTTCAGGAAATACAAATTATTTCAATTGAGTCTCTTGTTCGCAGACATCTCATCTGGTATTTCTTCCCTGCCATCATGATTTAGATTCTGCATTAACACATGCAGGTTTTATTGACTAAGACTGCCTATCCAAGCAGCTTCCCCCAAAAAGGCAGACCTATCATTTCTTCAAATATATTGAGGAAAGTTCCTGCTTTACCTTAAAGGCAATTTAATTAAGCAAATGGACTAAAAGTTTTGCTCAGTTTGTAATTTATGCTGAAAAAGTCTCTTCCATTGGTTTTAGTGTGTGTAGTTTTAGAATCCCATCCTGTCTAAACGGCAGGCGAAAAAGATGATACTTGCTGCAGATGAGGACTTACTGCTACATTTAATGAGACAGAGAAAGAATGGAGGCAGAATCTGAGGGTTCTTCAACTGCAAATCATACAAACACAATCATTCACAGTATGGTATCTAAAATAGACAAACTATGATAAATACAAGGTTCTCACAAAAATAAAATCCCACTCTGCCTCCTTATTTTTTTTGAGCTGCTGCCAAGGAGGGAATGTGTTATTTTCCCAAATTATTCTCCTGTCCACCTTTTAGCAGGGGAAGCCTTCTCAGGCAAAACTGTACAAAAACTGCATACTGCGAAAAGAAATTCTCCTCTGAAAACAAATACTCCACAAAAACTCATTTTAAAACAGTTATGTTTTCGTTCTTCCAAACAACATATGACATATGAGACAAATCTATTCCATCCCTGCAGCTCTGGCCAGAGATTAGCAGCTTGGTCAGTGTCTGCAGCTACCAAGTGTTCATCTGCAGCTAACTTCCTCCCTCCCTTCGTTTTCCCAGCCCTCTCCCTGAGAAATTCCCTGCTATGCAGAATATCGTGCTATCAGCAGCCAGCCTTGCACAGGGCTTTCCAACTGTCCGGACATGTCACGGGAGCTGGGAAGGGGAGCCTGCTAGCCAGCTCTCGCCAGCAGCACTCTGACAAACACGGACCCAAAGACTTTTAAGAGCTCCAGTCCCACCCAAGTGCACTTTTTTAATCCCCCCTTTTAACAGGAAAGACAACTTCACAAGAAACATTCTGGCAACGCACTGCTGCGCTTGTTGGAGGCTGAAAGCAAAAACTGATGCCATCTATTGTCAACAGTACTTCTGTGAAAGGCTGCCATGAGGGACATCTGCTTCAGCAAGGATCAGATCACTTACATTAACCAGAGCTTTACTGTATCTGTATCAGTTACGTCTGGAGACTGCCCTTGCACTCAGGCTGCCCTGAAAGTCCACATATTAAGTTGCAAAATTAAAAACAATTCACCAGACCTTAACACACTAAAAACTTTCTCATTGCAATGCCAAAAAAAAAAAAAAAAAAAAGGGGGCGGGGGGGTGAGTTGAAAAGAAAAAGAAAAGAAAGGGTAGATAGGTTATTGCTCCAGTAACAAACCCACCAAAGGATCAAAAACGGAGTGGTGGGACCAGCAGCACAGATCCTGCCCTGCACCTCCTCACCGAGGTGCAGTGGGGTGAGCAAACATGCATCCCCTCTCCACCCGCCCGGCACAGCACGGAGATCTCCCTTAGTTCACCACGAACATCTGGAAGGGGGAGTGGGGGGGCCACAGAGAGAGAGGAGGAGAACAAAAATATCCTCCGACAGCTCGTTCGGCTCCGCGTGCTGCTTAATCTGCATGGCAAACGCGGGGAGCCCGGCTCGCTCCCGGACGAACGCGTCCCGTAAGTCCTTACCTCTGGCTGCAAAGTTCTCAGCTAGTAGGAAGGAAATGAATAACCGGCTGCTTGGGCAGGAGCGCAGCAAGAAAGGCACACCAGCAGCCTCACACACAGCCCTATTCAATAAAAGTACAGCTTTTCCTTGGCCCCTCCCAAAAGTCAATGCTAAGTGAATACATATCCCTTATGTTTACAATTGGCAGGCAGCGGAATGCATTGTCCTCAATTTATTCTAATAGGCAGCCAATGACTACGCGCAAGCCAAGGTGGGTTCAGCCTGCCTGCAGAGATGCCTGTCATTCCCTAGGCATGCTCAGGAAGCCACTCATCAGAAAACCAAGACCTAAAAAGCTCCGAAAATTCGTGCAAGCTGCCAAAACTGTCTTGCTACATGCCCTTTTTTGGTTATCCTTAGCAGGGCCTCTGAAAGTAAATCCTCTGTCAGGAACAATCATAAGAAATGTTAATCTTGGAGAAAGAGGCTGTCTTGTTGAACACAAATGGAGCTTAGAAAAAGGAAATACACTGAATGGGAAAGAGACACGGTAAACATATTTACTTTTTGCACCAGTTTAAAAAAAAAATCAAAAAAATAATTTCACCACAGCTAAACTTCATTGTATTTTTTTTTAACGAGGACCACATGTAAAAGGCAACAGAAACACTCTGCTGTGCAAGCTTGGTTCTGCAGAAAGAGACAGACACCAGTGGGAAAGGCACATGAAAGATGAGTTGGCAGGCTTCACAGCCTGATTCCATTTCAAATAGTACAATAGAAGTTACAGATAGAATAGCCATGTTCTGAAAAATAACTTTTAAAGAGATTCAAGACTTTGACGGTGATCCTTGGCAAGCTGGACTAGTTGGATACATGGGTTGAGTATATAGTTCTACAACTATTCATCTAGACATTAAACCTGGTTCATTTACTATGAGATTAGCACTACATCTACTTAATATGACCAATACTTTCACTGTCTTTGAATGTTATCAATAAAGTAAACTTAGATTAATTTTAATCTTTGTTTAGCTTTAGTGATCACACACTGTTGATAACTTTGCAAATTATGCAGGTATCTTAAAAAATGAACAAACAGATAAAGACTGAAACATACAAAACACAAACTAATTAAGTGTGAAAATAAAGATGAAAATTATTGCCTAGAAAACAGCACAGTACAGAGAACCCAACATGCACATATACCAGCCACTAAGAAAGGCTGCAGGGGAACAGCGGGCTGCTCCAAGGGAACAAGATTCCAGGCCAGGAGATGTTCTGCAGATTCATGTTTGACAATAACATACACAAAACCAGCTAGGGGAAAACTATGTGTAAGATGACTTTGCAGCTGAATGGGCTGAACAGTTTTAATGCCTTTCTGGGTCCTTTCTCTGGCCACTGGGCCCCACAGATTTAGTCACATGTGTAAAGCAAGAAGGCTCCAGTCCACAGACAGTAAACTAATCTTTATAGCATTTTAAAAATTCAAAGAGAGCCAAATCTATGCAGATTTACAGCAAGAAATCATAATTATTCTAGTGCCATTTTAAATTTCGCTGCTTTATTATATGAAGCAAGAAGTGGTGTTTGTTTTTTGAAGGCACTTTTTTTCCTTCATTTTAACAACCCTTTGGAAAGTTCTTCTAATGCCAGACAGTTCCCATGATGTGGCTACACATGGGTTTTAAACACTAAAAGTAATACCTACAGCATATATGTAACTTTGTTTTGCATGATTTACTGGACAAGAGAGAACAAAATCCTTGTTCTCAGTCATTCCATTAACTGCAGAAATTATTGGCCTATGTATCCATGACCAAATAAAAAAGGTAGTGACATTATTTAGGAAGGAATTACAAATCTCTACTGGATCTTAGCAGCCCCTAGATTTTTAGGAGGGAAATCCAGGCTAAGAACAAAGCAGGATGAAGGGATGTGGACTCTCAGAACAGAAAGCTGAATGTTAGAAGTACCCTCAGGTTCTCATTCCAGCATGGCCACCAACCCCTGCAATCTCAGTGTCCACTGCAACAGGGAGCTAGAAGGGATACACTACCTAAAGCTGGAAGCAACTGGGGGTTGTTGTGGTATTTTAGCTTTTTTTTTTTTTACCATGACTTTGATAACTCCCTTGCCAAAGCATCCCAAACTCTGTGTTCCAAGTCACCTTTCCATTAAAATTCTGGAAAAAAATACCAAACAATTTTGCTTTGGGGAAATTACATCATGAAAAGTAGTTTGTGTCTTTCTTGCTCGGTTGAATTTCACCAAGAGGAACTTTTGAATTCCATGACTTGAAGCTTTGAAGCCAACAAACTGTCACGGATACCACAGTTTTCCTGGACATACCACTGGAAAGCTGAGCTTGGAAGAATGCAGAGTTAAATCCTAGTGGGTGCCCCTTTCCATCCTGTGACAGGAGCCACCTGTAAATGGCTGCTGTAAATATAGTTATAACATGCCTAAATTCAGAGTTGTAACAATGTAGGGAACTCCCATGGTAGTAGTCCTTGCCCTCACCACCAGGACTGCCACTCTAGCCACACCCTCTCCCCTTTGCTTTAACAGCGAGAGACCCTTTGTGTCACAGCCCAGAGCTAAAAATATTTCTGGGACTTGAATAACCCAAATCCTGCTTTATGATTGCACACGTGAGAGAGAGAAAAAAATAGTATATGCAGAAATGAAACCCCTAAATCAAGTACAATTTTAATATCAATACCTTATCACAGTAAGGAAGGGCCCTGCAAGTGCTCATTGCTAAGCTCTCCAGCTTGATAACTCAGGGCAAGGGTGGGACAGCTTGTGATAAGAGTCAAAGCACTTACACATTTTGGGTTGTTAGTGCATTCTTGGAGACCTCAGCCTGCAGTCTCTCCCTCAGAAGAATCATGTTAGAAGTACCTGGAAATCTCTGTCGAGACTGGGGCTCTCACAGGTTTATCAATTTTTCCTGCAAAATTTGCAGGCTAAAGCTGAGGTAAACCTGTGGTCTAGAAAGTACAGTACAAATCATCCCCTGGGGGGGCAGATCTGGCTGCTGTGTGCAGACACTCTGAACCACTTGCATTTTGGCACCACAAAGCCCTCAGGGCTCAGCAGCCAGTGGTGGCCAGAGGGTCCACTTGGGTTATTGCTGGTCCAGCCTCCAAGTACCTTCTTCCCAAAGCAGCAGTGATGGCAGAGCTGTGATCCCTGCCTGGAAAAAGTCATTGGGCTATTTATGGAGGGGCAATATTTTGCTTTTCAAAATGAAGTCATTTTTATAGTTGAGCTTCCCAAAATTATTTTCCTTCTCTTTATTTGACATGGTGCAGGTGATCGCTACTGCGCAGCATTGTCCCACCACTGTCACTGCAATGTCTTCAGCTGCCACTTCAGAGACACATTCTGAACCACCCCACCCCTACACATTCCCACAAGACAGCAAGGTGCATATGGAGCATCAAATGCACCATGGGGGCAGCCATTCTTCCCATCTGTACCAAACTGGCTCTTGCCTCTCACCCCCAAATTGTCATTTTTTTCTTGTCTCCACAGCTAACAGTGGGTCACACTCTCCTAATGCCCACAGCATAGACAGAAATCTTTAGAAAGGAGCTTCTCTCCTGCAGCTAGCACAGATGCTCCGTGTTTGGCTTGGGAGAACAAAGCTCTGCTTAGCAGAATCACAGCAGTGAGGGCTGCACTGGGAGTACCCAGCCCCATTCCCCAGCCCAGAGACTGACCCAGAGAGGCAGGCTTCCTCCTGCTCCAGGGGCATGAAGATGTGTCACTGAGCCCTGATGACAAGAAAGAGGTCTTTATTTGCAATCCTGATGCCCATAACAAAGGTGTGACACACTGGAGCACTGGCATGGGTCACGGATCCAAAGGGTTATAACCCTGTCAGCCCCACGGGGCAGCACCCACTGCAATCACAGCTGCAGCTGGACAGAGCTCTCACCCCAGCAAACAGCCTCAGAGCCAGCCAGCATCGCTCTTATCCCACAGCTTTGGGTTCCCTTCACACCTGTGCAGTGCAACAATTCACTGTAAAAAGTCTGCTGTCCTTTGTCTCTGAGCACGACAGGGATGGTGAGGAGTTTTAACACTTCTGATGACAAAATATATCCCTGGAGGGTCACACAGGTGGGGCAGAGCCTTGGTCCTAACCTGTAAACCTAAAAAGAGAGCTATGTCTTGAGAAGAGAGATAGGACTCCCTTCCCTGGCAGCATTAAGCAAACTTCTCTTGCTCCCCACTGCGAATTGGAGTCATCAGCCCCTGCAATACCCGGCACAACTGCATCATCCTTCACTTTCAGCCCTTCCAGAATAGAAGTGCGAAGTGGAACTTCACAGTCGAAGATGAGGGGGACTTTTGTGAGATGACACAAGATGTAACCAGGCTAACCAGATCTTGTCGGAAGCCTTGTTGCATATAGCAGGGTAGGTGACACCTGTGTCACTTGCTTGGATGGAAGGAAGGAGGACTAAACCTCCCCTGGCCCCCAGGGGACACGATTAGCTCAAGAACTGGGTTGGATGAGAAGCATACCCAGAGAAGAGTCAGCACTAGGAGCAGTTGAGGAGGTGGTTCACCAGCTTACACTGAGGCTCTCCAGCAGACTTTGGTTCTTTCCTCCTTTGAGGAGCAAAGGCAGGAAATGTGCCGTGCACCCAGGGCTGGCTCACACCTCCTCTCTCGCTCCAGGCCAGCGCAGAGAGCGTGGCTTGGCTCCGCATGTTTTCTCATACCTCCTCACAGCATAAAGAGAGCACAGTGTGGGTTTCCCCCGCCCCAGCAGACGATTTCTAAATGCTGCCATGGCTATGCCATTTCCACAGCTCATCTGAAATCAGCCTCATCTCACACACAGAGGCTCCAGCCCAGGTGCTAGAGCTCACAGCTGTGGCCCTCTGACATGAAGGTGAGTAAGATGAGATTTGTGAGCGAGCCACCCAGCTGGCAACTCTGTCTGGGGGATTGCTGCTGAGGGCATGGGGGAGAAGCCCACACACCATGAGCAGATTTGATCATCCTCATAATTACCTCCTGGGCACAGACAAGCTGCTTCTATGTTAGACAGAGGTAACTTTTTAGGAAAATTTTACACATGCTGCTTCAGGCAATATCTTTTGGCCTGAAACAGCACAATCCATAGGACTTCAAAGCCACCAGCACGCTCAAAGAGGGTGTAAAAGCTACCACAAAAGAGAGCAGAGAAATATGAGCATCTCTTCAAACGCGGGGCCGTGTGCAGTACAATGTCAGTCAGCTAAAAATAAAAAAAACCTAGTGCTGCTTAGACACAGTAACGAGGATAGAATGTAAGTGCTGAGAAGGGTGCGCTTCCTACCACAAATTCCAGCCTCAGTCTCCCTAGGGTTTGTTTATATCCAGTGCAAGAGCCAGAGCCCCTGCAATGAGCTCTTGCCAACTTGGGTTTTCAGCACATCCAGAGGAGCTGTACCCAGGGCACAAAGCACCCAAAGTGCCCCGAACCCCCCATGAATGGCAAGGGCTGTGCTCTGTTCCTACCTGAAAAGCAGTATGATTCTTCAGAGTGCCAACAAAAGCAACCAGTGAAAAAGCAATGGATCCTGTTTAAGGTGCAGGAATCAAAAAGCCTGTCATGCATTAATCCACAAAAACCAAGCAAGGAATGCAGAGCAGAAGATGGTACCAGTTTTCAGCTTTCCTGAAGGTATTGGGAAAGAAAGGCCCCCAGGATACAAGGAAGAGAGACTTAACTAGCACCCTGAGAGTAGGATTTAGTCAGGTGTTTCCATGAGCAGCACTTCCTCACCTTGGATTAAAGTACTTAAAATGTTGGCATATAATTATGCCTCCTTGCCACTCATTTTGGTGTGGTATATCTACCCATTTCTTCTAGGTGAGGTATTTTATTTCTCTTGGTTTAGGCAACGAAATATATGCAAAGCACACATATACTAAAAAAGATCAAAACTAAAAAAAGACATCCAAAAACCTGCTGGAAAAGGATATTTTTACCCACAGCAAGAAAGAATTAATCATGGACCCAGTGACTTTACGTTACTAAAAGCCAAACAAACAACATAGTGGCCCATATTCCAAAGAAAACAGAATACCTGCACTTTTCCACTACAAAACTAAGCCTAGCTATTAGTACACAGTGCCCCCCAAAGAACAGAGACTTCACAGCACCTTCACTCACTAGTAGAAAAGTGAAAAAAGAGCTCTTCTGCACTGCTTCCAAAAGTGGGGCTTTTATACACTTTTTCTGCAGGCGAACACACGGTAAGGGAACTCTGCCCTAGGGACTCCTTTTTTTGAGGAACATGCCCACTTCTCACACAGACTACAAACTATGAACAGCAGATGTATATCATTTTCCAAACATCTCAATTTTCCACTGCCAGTCATGAAAAATTACACACAATGCAAGTAGCAGTGTTCAGAAACTTGCACACTTTCTCTATGTGCCCCATTTTGAGAAAAATCAGTGCATTTCCCCCAAACAATTGCACAGTACACACTCCTTTGTAAATTTGGCTTTATTTCGAGTATTGTTTTCCAGGCAGAAAAGATGGTGCCATCATCTACTTTTGCAACCAGCTTACAAATTACACAGCTGCTGGTACAGGCATTTTGAGGGTGAGGCATATTCCTTGGCCTTGATTCTCCTCTCACTTAGACCAGGCTACACCAAGTATCAGCCTAATCAAATCAATATTCTCTGACATCTCCTATTGTTACAGCAATGTGAGAACCAGGCCCCTTTGTGCTCTGATGCTAATGAACTATTCAGCTTCAGCAGCTTGGCTCAGGCAGTGAGCAGAGGTTAGGGCAAGGTCATTAACTTGGACTCAAATGAAAAACACAACTTCCATGGGCAAGGCCCGTTTAAGTCCCACACTTGTTCATGTTTGCAAACACTTGTGATCTTCATTTAGGTCTCCTGTGCAGCTCTGTCTGCTGTAACAGAATTCAACACTTGCAACTGCTTCTCCGTGGCCATATCACTAAGGATGGCAAGCCGTGGAGAGAGAAAGGCACTTCAAGAAACTGAAGGCTGTGCTTACTCAACAAAATTAAGCAGAGGTAGCTGATGATGGGAATTACCTGATTATGCCAATATTTGCTTCAAACACTGAATTTACTACTGTCCACATTTTACCCCTGCCTAAGAGGAACAGTGGGAGTAGAGTCACCACCTTACAGCCAGCTCACGCTGTATTTTATTGTCATATATTTTCTTGCATCTCCTCCAGCCTCAAGAAGCTCTAACCAGTGCAGGCCACAGTGCACACCTATAGAGAAATTCTTTCTGTACAGTGTTGCATTTCTGTGCCATACAGGTAAAATACAGAACAGTAAGAAGCAAAGAGTACTGCTCCCTTTTTAAAGGCTGAAACCAAGGTACTGAAGAGAACCATGAAGATCCAGCTTAGATTCACAGAGGTGTTCAGACGTTCAGCTCATGCTGTAAATCAGTAGGATACATCTCAGCAGAGACAGCACTAAGAAGAACAAGACAGTGAATAGGGAAGAGGCAAGAGCACCCAGTCTCTGCTCTCACACTCCCAGTGCTGTCACACACAGAGGGCAGAGCTGTGCTGGCCCAGCTCAGAGCAAACAAACTGCAGCTCTGTGCCACTCTGAGCACTCACATGCTGTGCTACCTGCACCAGTGAACAACGTTTGTAGAACAGGATCTGTAGTGCCCTGCAGATCTCACCCTCTCAGCTTGAGTGATGCAACAGCAGAGCCACAACTGGAAGCCAACTAGAGCAGCCTGTGGCTGTGCCAAAGTCACACAGGGGATTTGTGGAAAGAGCTACACAGCAGAGTACATCCCTCCCTCAATCTGCCAGCCACACAGTCCCCTCTGGACAGGACAAGCCTTTGCCACTTCCTTGGAAAAGTCAAATTTCTGTCATTGCCAAAGACAACGAATCTATAGGGAGCAGCAGGCACAGCAGACAGAACATCAACAGCAGTCCCAGGCATTTTGCTAAGCCAAAATCCCTGTCTGCCCTTGGGTTTACCCAATGGAGGGAAGAAGAACTGCAATATCTGCCTCAAAAGAAATTATTAGAAGCAGAAGAGGATGCACACAAAGAAATATTAGCAATATGGCTTCTGTAATACCACAGACCTAATTTGGGATCTGGATGTGGGAGCGCACCGAGTCCCTAATATTCATCTAGCAGCATGTACTGCCAAGGCATCTTGTTCCAGAGCTGAGGGGCCCCACTGAAACTACAATTATCCCTATTGCAACATCACCAAGTCACATCAGTCGGGATTCAAGCTCCCATGAGGTGGTGCCTCTGCTTATATCACAGCAGCAGGATGTGGAAGGCACTTGCACTGGTGGGATCTCCCGGTGCCAAATCCTTTGTGCACAGGCAGGACTCCCTGCCAGCAATCCTAGGAAAGTATGAACCCCCAAGGGAGTTTCTCAAAGGATACATCATTTAGTGTAATAGTGGAATGTCTTTCCTTGTTCCCTCTCACATGGAAAGAGAGGGATAGTGGGGTTTTGCCAACTATTCAGCATCATTTTTGCTCCTCTCCTAATCTAGACACACCCAGCTTTCTGTGAAATGCTCTGGGTAATGTCCCCTCACAGGCAATTTCCTGCAACAGCTTTATTTAAATAAAAGAAATTAAGTATTAATTTAAAAAAAAAGAACCAGGACAGCAGCCTCCACGCTGTATATTTTTACATCACATTTCATTCTGTGCTGCCTATTCTCCAATACCCCCAGACCACCTCAGTCGTTAGTATTGATGAAGTAGCACGACAGAATTTCTCAGGGGGGCAGCTGGGGGTGTGAACTGCAGACAGCTCTGCCATTTGTCTGTGGAAGCAACATCCCTGGCATGACACATGATGAGGTAACAAAAGCATACAGAAAACAGGAGTAACAGCTTGTGTGTTTCTCACAGTTCCAGTCTCCACGTCCTCTGCGCTTCTGAATTGCTTTGCTTCCGAGAGATTCAATCCCTGTGCTTTGCTGTGCAGGTGGTGTACCCATAGTTCATGGCAAAATTGAGGTTCACGTAGAACTCAGCTTTTGCACGTTGCATCAAACCTACTTTGGCCTGCCCTTTGGTCAGACAGTGAAATTGAAAGTTTTAGAATTAAATTCTCTCGCATTAAATTCTCTCACACTTACTTGAAGAAATCCTTTATGACTTTCCAGCTCTCCCAGTGCTTATCAAATACTCATTAAATATTTGATCTTCTGAATGGCTCCAGTCTCTATTTGTCCCTTCCTTTACCAAAATGACACATGTTCCCCTTCTGTGGCAAGCTCTTAACCCCTGGACTTTAATGTAACCTTCAGTGCATTGATATTTGCAGACAGAGTGCAAATATCCTATCTTTTTCCTGTTCTTTGAGACAGATGAATGTCACAAAATCAAACTTTCTCTTGTCTCTCCAAGAATATTTCACAGCAATTTAGCACCAAGTGCCAGCTGTATGAAGCTGTATGAAAACACTCACATCAATTAACAACATACAATGCTGGGGGAATAATGCCATTCTGTTCCCATTCAGTCCTTTGAATTTATATTTGAAATGCTTTTTAAAGTGATTTTCGTGACCTTGCTCCAAGTCTGTTTCTAGCAGAATGGACATGCAATGCTAATGCTCCCAACTGGCTGTCTGGAATTCTTCTTTTTTAAGACAAGGTATCTCCTCAGATAGCACTTCCTCAGACAAGCCATATATCATCAGGAAAGGCTGCAAGGCTCCTGTATCTTCTTGCACTGGTAACAATGGATACAAGAAACACTTCCAGATACCGTGAAAAATATCTGTAAGGAATCACTGCTTATCTTCTTTAGCAATACCGATGGGAGCCTAGCAATGCAAGCAGGTCACAGTTTTCTAAGGGTGTTCATTGGCGTTGTGTTCCTGATTTATGTTTCACCACCAGAAATTAACATGGGTATGTCTGTGACACACGTTCAGAGTATCCCTCTCAACACAGATCTCAGAGCTGGCTTGATAAGAGTCTTGGCATACAAAGCTCAAAAAAAAGAGGTTGCATTTTTTCCCCATTAGAGACTGAAAAGACATCTTTAAGAACGTTTGGTTGAGGATTCACTTCATTTTCCTATAAGGAAAATAACTTATTCTTCCATTAAACCCTCTAGATTATCATATGCTACCCTTTGTTAAGGCAGCACCATTACCACACTCATCTCACTTCTAGCACTCAGTCTCACAAGTCATCAGGAGCCATTCCCAGTGCTGCAAGTTTAGATACTGATGACATAAACCAGTCACCAGTGGCTCGTGGTTAGCATCTTTATTATTTCCAGCCACAAAGACAACATTCATAAATAAAAAATAATCACTGAACTTTTTTAAAAGCACAAATATGGGAGGAATTATGCCTGCCTTGACAAAAGTCTTTTCACCACTGCTAAATGCTTTTGGGTAAAGGAGAGGGATGTCCTTGCCAGCATCTACCACACATGATATTATAACCAACAGGGTAAACATACATATGCCTTGAGTCAGAGCTGCTTCTGAGTGTCAGAATGCCTGTTGAATTCCTAGCTAATAGCTATTGTCTGGATTCATTAGAAGAAATATCACGAGTTTGACTTTTTCGAGAATTTAGCACTCTATGACACCACAAGCAAAGAAGAAAAAAAAAAGTCATATTTGATAGGTTTTCTAAGGAGTGTCCTTAGCTGTTAAAGAGGATTTAAACCAATAATGGGTCAGAAACACACTCCTGCATTTAGTTGCCAACTTTTAGTGTTCAAAAAAGGTCTCAAATATTCCATATTTGATTGAAAAAAATGACACTCATTTTATTTATTCTGAGCAGTTAAATACAACTGAATGCTTCCTCAAAATCACTAAGGGTATACACATATGCATACACAGATGCACACAAATCAAACAGCAGAGAAATAGTTTGCTTTAGTCCCTGCCTGGTCTGACTGGCACCACTTCCCATTTCTGATTAGATCATGGATGAATTCACCATCCTTCAGTGAGATACCAGCCCCACTTCTGACAGACTCTGAGCCACCCTATAAAACCCTTGAGCTGCTGACTGCATAAGCAGGCAGTGGGATAGCTGCGCACGCTGGAATGTATAGCTCCATATTTCAAACCATTGTCATCCTGCCTCCAGCAGGATGTCAGGAACTCATAAAATCACAGGGAGAGGATTTGCTCGCTCCCCTCAGCCCACATAAGCGGGGATTACTCCTTAGTTTGCGCCGCGCAGCGGAATCCCACCGGCACTCGGCATCTGCCTGCAGCCACGAGGAGCTGCTGGGAAATCCAAGCCACACAGGGAAGCCCCCCTCTCCCTCCCAGCTCCATCCCCACCTGTGCCAGAGGCACGCTGAACTCCAAACAGCATTTGCACAACGCTATGAACAGGCAGAATTCTATGCAAGCAGTTCGCTGGGGTGGTCAAAGTCCCAAGTGCCTGTCTCATGGGAAATTCCAGCATTTCAGAACTGTCCTTGAGTTCATTATTTAATTGGAAGGGGGGAAAAAATTCCAATTGAGTTTCATGTACACCTCCTCTTGACCAGGTCAAGTGACATCCTTTCTAATTCTCCACTTTATCATTAATTATCAGAAATAGAAATGAATGCTCCAATGATGTGCAACAACTGCTCTCAGAACCCCTTCAATAACATTCAACTAAAAAAACAACAAAAAAACTCTTCTAAAATACATCCCAGTTATATTCAGCAAATCTACAAATAAAGACTCCAACTGAATAAATTTTAGCTCCTGAAATTATGTTATTCATTCACTATTTACTCTTATGGTCTCTTGGCAGCCATTAGGATGTATGAAGAAGCACAGAGAAATATCCAGAAAAATATTTAGCTTAAGCTTTTTGACACAATAACCAATTTCCTTATGGCTTTTTCATCTTATCTTCCAGATTAGTTGTGATTGATTAGGAAATTCCTACAGTACAAGTTCTGTCTTACGAACTTCATATGCTCATAAGGATTAGTAAAAGGCATTTTGATTCATTTTCTCCACGGAGAAGAGTATTTTCTATAAGTGCTGTCCAAATTTAATCAGGAATAAAAATATATTGGTGGTTACATACTGCAAAAGTATGGGAAATTGGACCACTTATTGTTTCAGGCTCAGGCCACCCAAGATTTGAGAGAATTTGGCAGCTTTCAGGGAGTATCACATGAGAGACTGGTTTGACAAACAAAACAAAAACAACCCAGATGGGCTGTGCTTCCCTGAGTTGCAAGGCAATGCCATCAGAGAGGCCTTGACTCACATAGAAGCATCTTCATTTTGAAAAGGTCAGGTATTTTTTAATTCTTGTACCAAAAATCATGCTTTCTTACCTTTCCTGTAAGCAAATTTATGTTAATCCTATGGAAATTCTCAAAACCCACCCCCAAACAACCCCAACCTCACAAGATCTCTCTCCAGACTTTGTCCTGTTTTTCTCTGAGATATGAATAGCAGATGAAGGAGTGCACAAACACAAAAAGTAAACAGTTTGCTGCACTAGTCCAAGTATTGGATAGTTCAGTCATCAAGCCATCTTACAATTTTCCTGTATCATTATTTTTCTATCCTGTCACTTTGAAGTTTCTCTTATTACAGGGCTGCTCATTTTAGCTATATTTCATGTGCTCCCATGCATCATAACTCTTTAAAGTTGGGTATCCTTTCCCACCACACTCAGGTCACAAGCTCACATCCTGTCTCTGGGGAGTCCTTATGTTCATGCAGGGCTGGAAAAGCCTGGAACAGGGACTCAGAAGGACATGGCCTTTCGACTCAGAATAACAATTTTGGTACATGACCACATGCCATAAGCAATGCCTTAGCCATAGCTGTCTGTTCTGAAGCACAAGTTTACCTTTCCTGATTACTTCTAACCCCAGTTGATCATTTATGCTCAATTTCACTTTCCAAACATCATTACAGATGTTTGCTTTTTTTTTTTCCTCCTGGAAAAAGCTTACACAAGCTGCATACTGTAATTGTGCCCATAGATCCAAATTTTCATTCACCATTCTTTGTTACCTTCCCTGGCTTTATAGCTTGCAAATATTCCCAAACAACCACTCTCTATGGAGACAGCATCTTCAGGCTTCCCACCAACAGGGACCACTCCTAATATTTTTTAGGTTTTCCAGCAATTAAGGATATTAAGTTTATACATAATACGATCAGGACTGCATGGGTAGAAAAAGACATTTACAAAATGTTAGCTACTAAGTCTGCAGAAGAAATCTACCAGACTCTTGGTATTAAATGTCATCCTGTCCATGACACTACTGTCGTGATGTGAGCAGCATGGGCACAGGAGTCAACCCAGGCCCCAGGAGCTGTGCAAAGGTACAGGACAGGTGCAGATGGCCCAGTCATTAAGGCTTCAGAGAGCAACAGCAGTTGTCAAAAGCTTCTGCCCTTCTGTCTCAGCCCCAAAGATTCTGCTGGCCTGAAGCCCTCGACTCACTCATGGCAAAACTCCAGGGAAGAGGAGCAGGCTAAGCATGATCAATCCTCAGAGGAGATGAGGGGAAAAAGGCCTTAGAGCTGTTGAAAGAGAAACCACTACCAGAGATCAAGATAAAGAAGGAAGAGAAAGGAGGTGGACACACTCCCTGGAGGAGCCTGTCAAGTGGCAGGAGGAAAATGAACCCAGGCTTGCAAAGCAGTGTTTGCTTTTCTCTGTAGTTGTGCATCCATCACGAGCTGTGCCCATGAGTACAGGGTACATTGAAAGTGCAAAACATCCATGTTTCTTGCTTTCACCATTCATCATGCAGTCCCAACAGGACAAAACAGCAGTCCAGAGAACAAGAGGAGAGATCTGGCAGCAGCACAAAGCAGAGAGATGAGTCTGTACAAAATGGGAGGAAACTCCATGCCAGAGCCACAGCTCCCCAGAAGGGAGCTGGAGACACACCCTGAACCCCAGAAACTTGCTGAAAGGCTGCACGTGTGTGCATGACCCAAGAAATCCAAATATCACCCAGAAACAAGTGGTTTAAAGGTCAGTGGGCTACTGAAGCTCAAGGTGGCAGCTGGATGTGTAAGACTGTAGGTGCATTATTGAGAACTGATTAGCTATATAGGGTGGTGTTGGCGGCATGTCTGGTGGATACAAAACAGTGTTTACAGACATAGCCTTAGGCCTCAAGATACAATAAGAATAAATCAGTCGAGTCGGGCAATTTCCAAACCCTTCCTTTTTTTATAGTCAAGCTTTACTTGATAAAGTGTAGAAAAAATGCAGGATTTTATTCCTCCTGTCATCAGTACTCAGCCACTACATCTCCTGTTCCACAGAGAGGTCTGCAGCCCCAAACCAGGCTAAGGATATA
This sequence comes from Corvus kubaryi, assembly GCF_017639235.1. Lineage (NCBI taxonomy): Eukaryota > Metazoa > Chordata > Aves > Passeriformes > Corvidae > Corvus > Corvus kubaryi. The sequence continues at coordinate 2,335,579 of NW_024582060.1, read as the reverse complement.
CAGCACTGTCACCCAAGGCACACAGAAAGCACCGTGCCCCAGACCCCTGCAGTCCTTGATGCGGTGTCAAGCACTCCAGGCCTCACACCTCACCAAAGCCAACTTGCTCAAAAACTTTTTGAGCAAACAAAAACTCAAAAACTCAAGCCTACCCAGTGAACATTTCCTAGAGAACAACAGCAGATCCCACAAGCCAGCAGGCTTTGCTCAGATGAGTAAAGAGATCACACTGGAGAGTGGGGGTCATTCCCCTGTAAAGGCTTTTGTGCTGCCCAAACACACAAGCAGTAAGTTCATCTACACCAAGGGGTGTTGAAGGGAAGGGGTGAAGGCATGCTAGTATAATAAATTTCAGTGGGAATGAGCACAAAAGGGCAATTCTCAGATGAATTATCACTTCATTCATTGAAGCTTACATTTTTATTTCCATTTAATTTTGTTGGATTTCCTCTGTTCTATAGCAGAAGTAAACCACTAACCCTGACCTGAATTCTGGTCCAATCCCTGCCCTAATTAGTCAGGAGAAATCTGGGACCTGAAGGAAGGGAGCAGAGAGAGTTGGGCCAGTCTCTCCCACCTCCCTGTACCTTAGCAACGCAGCTTGTCTCCTCCAAACAGCACTTTTTGCCAAAATGGAAACATTCCAAAATTTTGGTGCACAATTGTTTTGTGCTGCTAGATCCCAGCACAGAACCAGAGGGAGGCACCAGGTTCAGAACTGTTACACATTTAGACTGTCCAGTGTAACATAAGATTTTTTTTATTTTAAACAATGACTGTTTTCTTGCTCCACAGACACCTATACTGTGCATTAGACACATGTTGTGAGCTGTTTATGCTGGTCACATCCTCTGTGTAAAACTTTTATGACTTTTTTAGCTTTTTATTATGTATTTGGCTATTGTAGTGCTCAAGTGTGGCTGGCCCACCTTAGGCAGTGTAAATCAAGTGGGACAGTAGTGAGTGATGAAGGATTTTAAAACTCTGAGGAAGTGGTTGAACTCTCCCTGTTGTTTTAAGACACTTACATTCCCTCTTCTGAACATGTAGAATATTCCAAAGAAAATGGAAAGCTAGATTTTTATCTTCCCCTACCGCTGTGCACAGAGTCTTCCGAGAGTATTTTGAGATATAACTCCCTCCTTATAAAACACTCACACAAACATAACCACTGCTGAGAACACTAACTCAAATCCTCTAGGTACAGTATCCTCCTTCTCCTATTAAATCAACAGCAAATCCAGGTTCTGAAGGTGGTGTATTTTACAACTCACCTTGCTGAGCAGCTGTGATTTATAGGGCTTTTCAGGTGGCCTTCGATCAAGACAGCCACACTGAAACCTCATTTAGGCTCTTGTGAAAACATGCATCCTGCCCAGGCAAAGATCAGCTCCCTTAAACATCTCCAGTTTTATTGTGTCCCATCCCCCATTCTCATCCTCACTGCACTGGCTCCTCCTCTGTCACATCCAGACCTGTTTGTCTTCAGTGGAGACCCCAACAGGAGTCCCCAGAGTGCATGGAGGGGACTGGAGTTGCACAGAGTTAGGATTTCACATGAGCTGAACCCAGAGACAAGCACAAGCCTTTCCATGAGTGGAGAGCTACAGACTTTGGTGGGCAGCAGTTTCTGCACAGCTACACCACGTTCTCTTAAGCAGGTGCACAGGTTTTTTTGTGCAGCTTGCACTGTGAAGTGGCTGGCCAGAGAAGCCCTTTTCACCCCCAAACTCATATTTATTACTTAGGAAACTGGGAAGACTTGTTCTTGAGTCAGGTTGTCAGGGATTTATCGGTTTATTATGCTAATTTTAAATCCGTTCATTTTTAAACTAGAAGTTGTACAAAGAAGGAAAAAAAAAAATCAAGAAGCAAGCTGTCAGCTAGGCTTGGAGACATCCTGCAGATTTTGTACCCCTTCCTACATTCTCCTGTGCTCTTCAAATAAGAAAGGGTCACTGTAATTCTGCACAAGTAACTCATTGGACTCAGATGCAGCAAGAGAAAGCCAGACTTACCTAGAGCAGCAGCAGAAATCAACTGGGAAAGCTTGGATATTAAGCAAGATCTGTACTCCTCAACTCCTGAAATTTGAAGATTTTGGCAAAATTGGGTCATTGTTTTCTTACTCCTCTCCTTCCCAGTTCATAGGCACAGGGGATTTTGCACATCCAGTTTCTACAAATAATCTTCTGCTTGTTGTTGTAACCCTTCGTGTGAGTCTACATTCTTTCAACCACTCTTGCTAACCTAACTCTGCCAGATGTTTGGGAGCTTTTGCATTCTGGCAAGAAGGATTACTACAAAAGGGGCAATCAAATCTTGTGGGCTTTCCCCCCTTCTTTCTCATGTCAAACCAGTTGTTGGGATCTTAATCTCTTTGGCTTCAATTTCATTTCACAATTATGGGTAGTATTTCACCATGGAAATAATTGCTTAAAAGGTTTAAGTCCTTTGCCCCTCACAAAATAATGAGCCTTCTTTATTTCCTAATTAGAACAGTAATGGAACCTTTATGAATCTTCAGACTAGGTCTAAAAATTCCCAGAAGGAGCTGGGCTGGAAAAATGGCCACTGTGGCACTTTGTACAGAAATTATGTCATCTTCTGTGGTGGAGAGGGGAAGGAAGGAAGAAGTGAGAAGCAGGGCAGCTGAAAGCCTGTTCAGATTCTCTGGCAAATAAAACAGCCCCTCCACTCTACCCCAGAACCTCTTTTCCCTTAACAGTTCCTCCTCCACCACCTCCTCCCTAGGTAGATTGTCCAGTGGTGAAGGGAACGGCTGAGGGAGAAGCAGAGAGGATCGAGGCATCCCTAAGCCCCAGACTGATTAGTTTGTCAGGATTCACAGTCAAGAGCTGAAGAGGTTGAAACTGCAGACTGCTATGCCAGAAAAATAGGCTACAAAGTCTCTCTCACTCATCTTTCTGGAGGTAAAAAAAAAGAGAGACCGTCCTTTGAGATTAATTCCACTGATTAGGCAAAGTCAGGGAATCAAAGCTGATATTTGCATACTGGTTCAGAGGGGAAAAAAAAAAAAAAAATCCTTTTTCAGAATCTGAGAGTAAATAATTCTCCCAGCATTAAATTTGAAAGATCCTACTTGAAAGCATGTATATTTATAATTTTTAAAAAGGCCTAACACAAAACCATAAACTAGCTTGTAATTTCTACTCTAAGTCTGAAATTTAATACAAAAATAACCTTGGTGGCAGATGCTGCTTATACAGCCTAGGTGGAAAGGCAGAAGAAAAACAAGCCACCCATGGCTTTGCAGTTTCACATACCAGTGGCAGCTTCTCATCTAGCTCATCTTGCATAATATTTTCCATTACAGGACACCCCCTTTGCAGTAGCTTATAACTTTCCTCAGTATGAAGTGTTTGGATAGAAGTTTCCATGCTCTGCATTTCTGTCATGTTACCTGATGATAGTTTGGGGGGGTTGTTAAGGGGGTTTTTTTCCTGGGTGTTTACAGAAGTTAAATGTTGGACCACATGAAAAATGTTCTTTATAGCTGTTTCACAGAGAACTTCCAGGCTTCAGAGCACAGAAGCTTCAGACTTGATAGAAAGACAACCTCTACATCAGGGCTTTTCCCATCCACACGGGAAATCTCTCCAATTTAACCCACTCAAAGTCTTGGGATTGAGAGGCTGACTAGCAGAGGGCACTGCTACCAAAAATCTGACCACACACCCCAGTGCCTTCCAACTGTCCCACCAGCAGAGGTGAAGGAAGGAAATCAGTCTAGGAAGACTCCTGCTCTTAGACTGATATGTTTAAGCTGCAATTAAACAATAACACCTTCTGAAGCTGCTTCTCTCCTCCCACACGCTGCTCCAGGCAGCGGCACAGCCCAACCCTGCCTGTCGGCTTCCTGAAGGGATTTACATTCCCCACACTGGGGTCTTGCAGTATCAGCCCCTATAGCCATGAGCAGCCATGCAAGCTTCAGCAGCCATCACTTTTCCAGGGATTTCCCCACCCCCTCTACCCCTCCCCCAAAAGAAAAATATCTGCTCCAAATGAAAATTAAGCAGTATGGAACAGAACACATTAAAAAAAAAATACAAGCTGTATTTCTTGGGCCATTGATCAGGAATCTTAAACTATGAGTTTGTCAAACCCATTGAGCCTGAACCTGGAATAAGATCTGCAAATAACAGTGAAGTGGAACTTTTGGCTGTGTTTGCCAAACAGAGGCATATGCTCTTGCTTTTCTTGACCAGCTTTCACAACTGTTTCAGCTGCAACTTCAGGGCTGCAAATCTATAGATTGCATACTTCAGCCAGCATTTACAGTGGCTGGGGAGAGACAGCAACAATCTGTGGCTCATGTGGGCTGTAAATTGGTTTAAGCATGTCTCAGAAGCACATCAAATAGCTCATGGGCAAGGCTAGCTACTCACTGATAAAAACCTGAAACACATAAGGACTGCCAGTGTCACAAGTTGTGTTAACACATGTAAGGGCAGTTCAATTCACTGAAGGTCCTGAAGTGCACTTTTGACCTTTCTTGGGCTTGACCAAGCAGATCAGTCCTTTTTTAATTCTTCCAACCAGCCTTGTTTTGATGGACTCAAATCAACCTTCTTGCCAGACTCAGCTCTGCTATCTGGTTGGAAAAACAAGAGTAGGAGGGGGAGGAAGATGCAGCTGTCATAACCAGAGAGCCATGCTTACTGTGTTTCAATACCTCCAAATTATGCCTACTTAGACAGGGGGAAAAGATCTCTGTAGCTTCCAGCAGACCTGCACACATCCTCTGGGCTCAGTTAGCCACTGCTGTCTACCTGAGGAAGCCAGGCCATGGCCTCTGTGACCAGCCATATTAAGCAAACACCATCCCTCATTCTGTGAAATGGTTTTAGGTCAGTTCAAGCTGAAAATTAGACCAGATGCACTGGGAAGGTTTATAGTCCAGTTGGCACTTCTTCATACCAGCCCATTTAAAGGCTCCATTTGCCTCCCACACCACAAAAGTGTCTCTGCTTTCGTCAAGAGAAAGCACTGGTCATAAGCTGCATGTCTAGCTGGAAAAATAGTGATAGAAATAGCCTGGCTTAGGGCTGATGCAGACACAGAAATCTTTCCCTTTGGTTCTGCTGACTGTTTAATGTTTAAACCATGCAACCCTAATTCTGTGTTACGTTGCTTTTTACAATGTATTTTTGATTTGGAGAAAAAGCAATGAGCCTGTTCTTTGTTTGGCAGCAGTACAAAGTCACTTTGAACTAACACCATACTCTGTAATCTAGCCTCAGGTATGAAGTTAGCTACTGGACAGACATAAAGCATGTGCCAGACTGGGACAGATCAGGCTGCACAGCCCAGGTCTGCACTGCCTTTAAAAAAAAGCGAACACAAACGTGCCTGTTTCTGCCTCCACATACACCTGTGCACTCCCCCGAGCTCAGCACATGTGTAAATCAGAAGGCAGTCTCGAATCCATGTGGTCTGCACAAGAACTGTGCCTCCATTCATTCCTCCTCCCAAAGCCTGGAGGTCCATGCTGGACTGACATGCTAAACTAATTTTCTGGAATCTGCTCCTGTAGCCAGGCCTGCAAAGCGAGCCTGGGCTGCAGTCAGAGGATGCTGGTGCTGAGCTGATGAGTTGAGACTGACTAAATATTAGGTGTTCTGCTCACAAACACTTACTGCCCAAGCAAAAGAGCAATGTGAACCAGAGCAGATATGTTTTTGGACATAACCTGTACAAGAGCAGCTCTATGCTTTTCTTCTGAGCTTCTCCTACCTATAGGACCAACTCCACAGCAAAAATAAAAACCCCATGCCTATTAGAAAAAACAAAAAGCATTTTTAACACCTGGACCTCTTTGTGGATATCCTGTTCCCTATCTCCTTTACTCTGGGCAGATCCTTCATAGACTTCAGCACCAGTAAAAAAGTTTAAAACCCATTCTGATCCTGAGCTGCAGTTCTCACCAAGTGATACCAAACAGAATGGTTCTTGCTGATTTAGGGTCCTTGTGAGGTTTAAATGACCTCTGACATTTTCAGGAGAAAAGGGAGAGGATATCTGCTAGTCTGTCCTGGGCTGTACTCTCTATATGCTCAATTCCTTTGTGGCTGCTCTCCATGGAAAGCCTGAAGCTCACACAATCTCTGCACACAGAACTAGCATAATTTCCAAGCTACAGAGGTAGGCTGAGCACGTTTTTCATCAGTTATTTATTTACAGGTAATGATTAAAAGCACTAGAACAGGTAAAGTCTGTAGCATAGGATCTCTAGGCACAAGAGGATCCAAAGTTTCTGCCAAAGGAAGAGGAGACACATCTTAGTTGGGGTGCAAGTTTGAAGCATGCCTAGTCTTTTTCACCTCAGTCAATCAGCTTGCCTGACTCAATTCAGGCTGCAGCCCTCTGAGCTTTTGTCTGGCACTGTGTTATCTGCAGAGTGGTGGTAAAATATAAGGGTGCCATGTATTTTTACTGCCTATTTCTGGAATACATAAACAATTAGAGATTTACCCTTAATTTCATAACGCAACTCACAAAAAAAATGTGGCAAAATACAGTCCACAAATAGACTTCACTCTGCATCTATTCAACTTCGGGGATTTGGGGAAAACATCAGTATCCCAGGCCCAAAACCCTGATTTCCCATATCATTTGGAAGTACCTTGAAGGGAAGAATCAGCACTAAAAGACTGTACTGAAAACTTCCTTCCCAAGGTTCTATCATCTCAATTGAAAGGCAGAGAAAGGAGCCCAGGCAGGGGTTTCTGAGTTTGAGTTCCCCATAGAAAAGTGGCAGATCCCTTGTACTGGCAGAGGAGAAGCTGCTGGCACTTTTACATGCCACACTTCTCCTGGATACAAGGAGATTCCTGATGGCTTAACATTAGTTAGACACTGTTGTGTTTTGGTCACAAAGTTCTTCCCCGTGGCAAAAATAACCAGTATGAAATATTGTTGTGATTGTTTTTCCTCAGGAACATTGGGTAGGCCTTTCTCCAGTCCTTCCTCTGTAGGATTTGATGCATGCATAGCTCATTCAGCAAAATTGCTGGACATGTGGTTTTACTTGAACAAGGACAGCAAGCCTGGAGAGTTAATATTCTCGCTTTAAATTTTAATTTCTTTTTGTTGTGTGGAAGCTCTTTTCAGCCAAGAACTCTGGAACTTTGGGTAAGCCTTAACCTGGATACTGTTTCTATATTTCTATTTTTTCATTTCATACTTCCCCACACTTTCCTTTAGTAAAGACAAAAGTAAAAATTCCAAAACATTTCATAAGTTCTTAGAAGAGAGAATCTATTCCTCACAGATTCATTTAGGAGGAATTCATTTTGAAGGAACTGGAGAACATCAAAGCCCTTAAGCTTTCAGAAATTTTTAACTCATCTTTTGAAATATGAAACATGTGTGCCAGACAGTTTTGCCGAATGTTTACATTTTGGTGCATAGCTGAACTGCTGATCAGGAGTTCAAATGCTCTTTGTTCCCAATTTCCCACTATTATTCACACTGCATGCTCTGCCTGAAGCCAGGAACACCCTTTGGCCACGAGAACCAGCAGTGCTTCCATCTCACAGGCAGCAGAGAGACCCAAGTGCTCAGCACTTGCAACTCCAGAGTATACAGTCAGCGATTTCTCCCTGCTTTTTTATCTTTATCACGTGCAAGACTTCATGCAGAGCAGTATAAACCTCGAATATTCAAGGAAAGCACCTTCCCCAAGACAATGAAGTGCCTCACATTGGTACCTCAGTACTGGAAAAGTGGCTGAAATGTGCCTGTGAATCCTCATCCACCCCATGGCCTTTCACTCACTTCTTATGGCAACAGCTGCCACCAGATTTTCCTACCCTGTGAAATCCCAGACATGTCATTTGCCTCTCCTCTCTCCCAAGGCATCAGAACTGTCCTAGATTTTAGTTTAAGATAGACACCTCCTGTGGATTATTAATCCTACTTTGTGATAACGACTTCCTCTGGAAAGATTATTGAGTGTAGAGGAATGCTGGAGCAGGAAAGTCAATCTAGGCATTCAATTGGGCTCCAAAAGTTCAGCAAGATGAACATCAGAGCAAACAATGGACCCTATGCTACTGAGTGAAGTGAAACATCAACTGACAAATTTTCACCTTTTGTTACAGGATTCTGGAAGATGCCATAAAAAAGGAGGATGCTGATGATTTTGAGAGCACAACTTCCACTGCTCCATGACAGTGACAAAGTGGGATTCAGCAGGCACAAACCAAGAAGGGAAGAGGCAACAGGGTAAGAATGCAGATCAGCAGCTTCTGGAAGAAAGACAAAGGCAAGGCATAAAATATTTCGTAGCACTAGCAGAAAATTAGTGCCCTTATCGTGAATTATCCTTTTAACTGAGAAAGGTAAAGAGGGACAAGAAATTGTAATGATGACTTGGTTTGCAGGGAGAAGATTAGCTTAACTGGGACAAGTTAAGAGGTCAAGTCAGCAAGTTAGCAGCAGAAAGTATGACACACACTAATCCTTCTCATTTCCAGACACAACGTGGAAATAGTCTATAAAAATATGTCAACAAATTATTTGCATGTAAATCAGCAAAGCCACAGTGACTTCAGAAGAGCTCCTTCCACTTCTCCCAACAGCCCATTAGGGCAACAGACAGGATCACCTCCCTTCCAGGGCTTCTGAGAACATTTGCATTGGGTCAGACACTGCCACTTATTCAGGAAAGGGCTTTCTAGGAGTGAGGGGGCAGAGCGTCAGAGGGAAGGAAGCTGCTGACAACAGACATATCTACAAAATGCTTTCTCTTAAGGCTAGGCTGGAGCTTTTCCCACTGCCTACTTGCAGCAGAGATAGCTGGAAGATGTTTGATCTTCCTCTGATTGCATGTGAGAAAAACCTGAAACTGTGCAAAGGATATTTTTTCCATGGAAATGAGATGCAGAGACCAAAGTTGCTGTACATAGAAAGACATCCTTCCTTTCCTGCACCAGTTATTCTTTTAGTTCCATATTGCCAAGTAGGTAGAGACTGGATATCCAGATACATTTTGTCTTTTTATTACTTCAGCAGCCATCCAAAATCTAAAAAAATATTGTAGCCACCTTAAGGGTATGTTAGTGCATTTGAGCATGAAAGTCAGGAAAAACTTAGAAATACAGTCTTTACAAAGGAAGTCTTGCTCTTACAGGAGAAAGTAGAATTTTTTTTTTTTTTTTTGCTCATTGATCTTGACAGAAGCTGACTAAAAATTCAAAGTCTTTTATCTTCACTGAGCTTTGGAACAAACTCTGTGGGATCACAGCTATGTTCATATCCCTCCCTTCAAACCCAAATGCACAGCAACATACTTAATTCACCAAGTCAGATCTCTGATCACACTTTAGCTACTCTCCTGCTCAGCTGAAAGACAAAGAAGAGAACTAAAACAACGCTTAAACAAGGAAAATATTCCCAACAGGAGTTTACTGAAAGGAACAATATATATTTGTATCTCATCTCAAAGGTAAAATAGACAAAGCAAGATTTTGTAAGACAGTAACAACCACCAAACAGCTTTTACATCAGGATAGCAGAGAAATGGCCTTTCAGAACTTGCTGAACTAAGAGAAGTGTTGAATTGGCAGCAAACACTGAGATGTGACTGAGCCTTTGGGCTTCAGGGAAGCCCTGTGAAGCCGCAGGATCTATCCACTCACACGAAGCTCACTGAGATGTCAGGCCCTAAAGCAAGCCTTCAGAACTCAAACAATTCCCTAATTGCAGTCATTAGGAGTTACCAAGCAAACAGGAGCACCATGGAACTCTGCGAGTACTGAGAACTTTCTTTCCCTTAGGACTGGCGTCTTTTTAGCGCTTTCTGCCGTACTGTCTTTAACTCACCACAAATCTTGCTCAAGGTTTTTATGCTGTATTTAGAAATAGGTAGAGCCACCAGCACTGCTGAAGAAGGATGGTGGAAGGGAAACATTGCTTTTGTACAGTTATCAAACAGAACTACCAAAAAAAGTAGACACTGGGGATGATACCATTAACACTTGATCCCAGAGAAGCTACCAAGCAGGGAAAAAAGGCAAAAATATGGTCAAACACACAGATGTTGGAAGGTCAATATCTAGCAATAACAATTTTGAAAAATACCTTTTATTTCACAATGATAGAGGAATTCCATATGCAAGTGTCCTTGAAGAGTTTCCTAACCTCTCTCTGGAAAGAAATTTTACTTTCTGGAAAGTAAAGATCCCACATCCATTTTGCAGTTAAAGAGCTTCAGACCCTGAAAGAGCTTAAAGACTGGTCCTGAAGTCTTTCATAGAACTGGAAACAAGCTGTCACCTTCCTAAGTTGTGTACCACAATGATGAGCTTATTCATCTCCTTTTTTTTACAGATGGTAACAGATTTTTATCAGTTCTCTACTCAGCAGAGGTTTCAATAGCATTGGTAAGGCAAGAGACGCCCACGCAATTAAGACCAAAAAAGCTGTAGATCTATCTGTGCTATCCGTGTCAGAATCAGCAGGAAAAAAAGCAAGGAAACTTCTACCCTCACAACAACAAAATACTAGCCTAATGGACAGGATCACAAGCTGTCTAATAAATGGCTTAAATTATTTATTGGCATTGCAATAAAGCAAATCCACTTAGAGGCGTATGAGCAAAAAGGAAACCCACAGCTTTCCAGACATATTTTCCAGACAGTGTGTCAAGTTCCCATAATTTTGTTCTACACACTTTTGCAGCTCCTCCTCTACTTCCACATTCAAGGATGTAGCCCCCTGAAATACTGTGGTAACCAGAAGTGCCAGTTTCACAATCTTTATTGGGAAGAAAATACAGAAAAAGCGTTTAGGGAGACTCAATATATACATGTATACATTGTTTATCAGATCTACTTGTCTCTGTAAAGAATGATAAACCAAAACCATAAAACCCCTTGAAATCAAGTAACCCAGCTTGTCCAAAGAGGAGCACCAGAATTCAAGTTGTGCTGAGAAGGTTGTAGTTAGAATGCAATGTTATTTGACATTTTTTATAGTTATGTGTATTTTTGTTACCATTTAGAAAGAAAAGCAAGCTTCACTCCTTTGCAATCTCCTGATTTTACATTTTTTCCCCAGACTTCATAAAAGTTCCCTGACATAGCACAGAACGCTGGAGACCTAAGTGAAAGAACACAAAGCTGAATTTCTGCACTTAATTGATTCCCCTTAAAAATAATGGCCACGGGGGTGGGAGGCCAGCAGGCTCAGGGGATTAGCAAGGGATATGAAATATTTCCACTCTAAGTCAATGGTTCAAAACCAGTCCAAGTCAGCACATGCTTGGAAAATCATTTGATGACCTATGTGAAACGAGCTGGTGGTCTCAGTAAAACTCCTGCTAGGCACATGTCTGCAGTACAGCTGACTTTCTTGTTTGAGGTCTCTGAAAATACTCCAAAAGGAAACAATCACTGACATGTAAGTGTAAGGTACATAAAGGGTATTTGGGGTGGCAAGGAACAAAACCAGCTGTTCAAATCTGAACGGTGCAGAAGCCTGAATTGGTGGAATTTTTGCAATGAAGAAGTTACCTGTTGAACTCCAAGTTCACATAAACACATCTAAACATATCTTGCATTATACATTACCTCTCACTGTAGGGAGATCCAAGGTTTTCGACGGACACAGACAAATTGCATCGGTCACCAATGAAGCAGATGCAGCCCAGAGCAAAAGAGAGGACTTGTTTAGCAAGAGAGCACCAAACAGCTGTGTCCAAAGATTCAAGGAGGCGGAAGACACAGGAACAGTTTTATCCAGGTAGAACAAGAACCAATGAATTAACATTCTCTCTTCATCAAGTCATTACACCGCTGTGCCAGAGAAGAATGTTATAAGCTCGGTGTTAAAACTCAACCCACAGAGTGTTTCTCCTACAGCACCAAGTCTGATCTGGTCTGTCCCTCAGCAACACACTGAGTTCTGCGTTGAAAACCAGAGGAGCACCTCCTGACCAAGTAACTTTGATGTCTCACATCCATGCAGTTTCAGATAGTGAATTTCTGATGAGTTTCTGAAGACCTGAGGATTATGACATTATCTCACAGGTCAGTAGATGAACACATGGAAATCTGCTGTAATCAGGGCACATCATTCCAGCCATGAACACACTCTTACTCTTCTGCTTCCATACAGAAAGAGTAGTGTCAGACAGCAGGTTCTTCTGTGTGTGGAGCATCCCACATGACAGCAATGAAGCCATTCTTAGGTTGACAAGAAAGTTTCTCACACAACAGTAAGGAACATTTGTTCCACTGAAGATCAATGGCCTTGAGTTCGTCAGACTCAAGACTTAGAGGAACCCACCCAACTGGAATGACTGAACACCAGTGACACCTGGCTCTATAAATCTGAGCTTTATAACCAATATTATGATTTTACAGAGAGCTTTGTAATTCTAATGTACTTGTCTTTTGTGCTTGCAGCACTGCTAACACAAGATTTGGCTTTATATTATCAATGAGCCATTTTTTGCCCTATAACTAAACAGTAAACTCCTCATACCTTCTGGACAGAAACCCTGTTGCCTTCAAAAGGGGTTTCTCTCTTATACATCATGACAGGAAGAATGTGGAAAGGAAGATAATCTTCCACTACATCTACGATCCCCATTTTGTATTTCAGTACATCAAAATTCCAAAGCTTCAGATAAGTGACAGCTGCTGTCATTTAGCTGCCCAGCTTTAAAAACTGTATTTTCAACAGGGATAGACAAAGTTTGTTCCTGGTGTGAGCTAATAATGTGCACATTACACTGGTGAGGACCTCCCATCCCCTGCTCTTGAAGAGCCACCCATCCCTGCAACTTTGTCACTTCCCTGATCGTAGGAAGTCTCTCCACAACAGGCTCAGCAGGACCAGCACAATTTCTGTCCCTCCAGCCTCCGGCCAAAAAAAATTCCTTCTCTTCCTTCCCATCAGTTCTCTTCCTGTTCTTTTTCCTCAGTGGAATTTCACTTTGAATAGTTCACTTCTAACAACTGTGGCTTTGAAGAGTCACACACCTCTTCCTCCTCAGACTTTCTGCATTACCAGAAAGCTCTCCAGGATCAGATTGCTTCTCTTCCTCTGAATTCCCATTTGTTCTTTACTCAGAACACTCTTTCTAGCCTCAGGCTCCTTTGCAAGTTTCAACATTTTCAAGACTGGCAAAAACCTTACAAAACATATACCAGAAGACCTATTCATTGTACACATGAGTTATGAGAGTCAAAGCTTTCGGCCTGCTTTTGGTTTTCAGGGAAACCACACATGGTGTACTAATAATGTAGATTAAAGACTTGACAGTTACAGCATTTTTTTCTAAATTATCTTTGTGTTCTCATTTTGGATCGTATTGCAAAGAGAATTTTGGCCCAAAATAATAGCAGAGATAATATTAAAACTTATTTACCATGCTTCAGAGGTATGCAGAGGTCTATCAAAGTTAAATTTTTAGAGCACTTTTTCCTCCAGTCACTGGCTTCATAGTAATATCCAAAAATCAGACAAAATAAATTGATTTTAAGGATTCAAGTCAGTAGCAGAAGTAGGATTAAGATTTCAAGCTGCTTAATTTTCTTTTTAGGATAACCAAAAAAAGCCGGTCAGAAAAATTGATAGAAAAAGGCCGAGCATTATGCCCAACTTTTTTCCTCCTCATAAAAATCGTGTTTTCCTTCGAGAACTCCTAAGTTTTTGGACCAAAATAAATGTCAAAAATAAAATGGACTTATTGTTTCATCTAAAAACACCCCTTACCTTCAGAGATGCTGAGACACAGCCTCTCAGGATTTCTAGGACCAATGCCTCAAAACATCACTTTTTTGAGGCCCAGTCATTCCAACTGACTCTGGCTTCTCCTGATGTTCTTCAAGGTGGCCCAACTAACACAAAGTCCAAATTATCCCCTGGGGTTGTGAGGGACTGCAGAGGGCAGTGGTCAAATGTTAAGAACTTCACTTGACACAATGTTTTCATTTCACTTAGAAAAATTATGGTTAATGTTCTTTCTTTTCCCCCAAATTAAACTTTCAATAGAGTTCTCTTGTTAAGAGTGAAATTCTTTTCATTGTCATCAGAATTTGGGGGATGGAGACAGAAGGAGGCCACTAAAGGGATTAATATTTTCCAAGCAGCTGTACTCCCTGCGGCATGTGCCCTTTACCAGAACAAGCAAATGTCTAGATAAACACTGCTGCAAGTCAGAAAAGCTATGCACAGTAGAATTTTTTAAATTTAATTTCACATTTAATACACAATGCATTCAAACAAACATGAAGAGTACATTCATTACTTCATTTCTTTTAAGAAACCTGCCAAAAACTGCTGCAAAACTGTAGCATTCTTTAGAAGAAAACCCCATTATGTTGGCTACGTTAAAAATTTAGGCCTGAGATTAATTTCACTGATGTGCCCGCACTTGCAAAACTCTGAAGAGAAAAACATTGGTCCTTTTCAATTAAAGGCATGAATGCCCTAAGAGCAGTGAAATGATATTGCAGTGGTGAGCACCACAGAAGTGCCTACAAGTAAACTCAACAAATAGATTTTTCTGGAATGTTTACAGTGGAGTAGTGGATCACATGCTCCTCTTCCTAACCAAAGTGTACTGCAACAAGTGATGCAACGCAGATTTCACTTTGCATTTACTCCTGCAAGTTGCTTGCAAGGTAAGAGGGATTTTCCTGGACTTAAGCCCCCAGGATTTTTAGCTACCAGCACTGAGCATGCACAAAGGGCCTCCACCTGTTCAGAGTTCTGGACTTTGTACCTTACATTGAAAATCACAGCTGAAGAGAATTCAGAGCAAGCACCTTTTCAGGCTGTCTTTGCTCAGAATTGGAAACCAGAGGACAAAATTCAAGTAAAAAAACCAACCAACCCCCAAACAAATAACTGGAAATCACCCATCACACACAAAAAAAATTCAGAAAACTGTAAATGCCTCTTGCTGCATTCTGACAAGCAGGTTTCTAGATGCAGTTTTATTCCCCAGACAGATAAATACATTCTTCCAATGTATCTTATTTCAGTACTATCACAGCCCACTAGTACTTTTTTTTCCCTATAGAAAAACTGAATTTTCATGTCCTCTTTCACACAAAGCACCGCCTTCCTGCAGGATTAAAGCCCATTGCATAAAGCTAAATTGGCTGGCACCATTTAAGTCACAGTAAAACTACTCTCAGCTTGAAGAGTGGGGATTTCCCACAAAAGCACTCTACACAGGATAACTTCAACTCTAAACAAACAAAAAAAACCAGAAAAGAAATAACCTCAAAGCAGGGATCATGCATCATCTAATTCATTGCAGTTAATGCATAGAAAAAAGACAAAATATTTTTCATTATGCTTTTTGGGATGACTTCCAGGATCCAATTTTTATATACTGACAATTGCCATTTGCATGGCACTGCAAAGCCAACAACATCACTACAAAGTAAGTCGTGTCACTCTACTTGCACAGTGGAAACAATTCCACACAAATTCAAACAGCAAAGGAAAATGCCATTCACTGAGGAACAGTTCCTTCCCAATGAAAGGTGGATGTACTGAGTTTACAAAAAACTGTTTCATATTTAATTTTTCACACTTTTGTTTACTTAGGGCTGTTATGTCAATAAGAGATACATAATTCCAGCACCATCCTAAAAATCATGTCTTTCAAATACCCACTGTCTCAATTCCAGTAAGGCTCTGAACACTTAAAATTTCAATTTTCACTCTATCTGCAGCACCATTCCAATTAGCAGATAGACCACCATTACCTTATCTTTGTTATTCATACTTTAAATATTAAAACTGAAAGAATAAGTCTTCTCTTACATTCTCATGGTATTTGTTTCGCTTCTGCACTCCCTCTGGCTTGGACAATTCCAAGAGCTGAGTTTTATTTTTTTTCCCAGGTCTGTTTCACTTTAGGGGCATATTAATTTTTGTCAGTGTTTCCAGTGAAAAGAATTCAAGAACTGTTTCTACAGAGTGGGCCACATTCCATTAAAGCCAGTAGAGAGAAACTCACACAAAACTTGGATGGGACCCATCAGATCCTTTAATATCCTGTTTTCCTTTTGTTCAACCTACAATTGTTCTGGAATCCAAATATGTCAGTTAAAATGATAAATTAGCATGAATATTAGAAATGGACTTCTCCCAAAACTTTGTATTTGAATACTCAAATACTGTGGGGGTCATCAGATCTCAGCCTCAGTTATGGAATTCATTTTCCCACCAACACTGCAATCAACTGAATTAAATTCCCTAAGGTCAAACATTGGGCTTGGGTTCCATATTTAATTACAGTATATACCATACAGAAGTATTGCTGCTTAATTTGGCATAGAATACAACTTACAGGCACATCATATCAGTAGTAAAATACTCTGCAGTTCTCACACACCTTTGAGGGTTGAATTTAAATTCAAAATAAGAGAGGGAGGTATTTTGAGAGAGCAGCTTCAGAGAACTTGTAGAATTCTTGAGTCTCAGCAGTGGTGTAGGTGGAAGATGGCACCTTGTCACTTCTCAGGCTGTTGATAATCATTACCAGATTGCCAAATTAAAAATTAGCAGAAACATGGACCTTGAAAAATAGCTTTCAACCCCATATTTTAGGCAGATGGGCCAGAAGCTACATGGTTTGGTTTTGCATCTCTAGAAGAGAACATTTGCTTGAGTATGCTGTCTATATTTTCAGATAAAGAAGAAATATCAGACACTTATAGGTGCCATTTGTATTCTTTGCCTTAAGGACTTTTTTCCCCAGGCATTTATTTTTTTCAGTAATTCTTTGGCATCATTAATATCAACCAAAGATTATAGTGAAATATGACTACTAGCTTTTAGAAGATCATTCTTATGACCTTTTACAAAACTACTTAGCCTCAGT
This sequence comes from Corvus kubaryi, assembly GCF_017639235.1. NCBI lineage: Eukaryota > Metazoa > Chordata > Aves > Passeriformes > Corvidae > Corvus > Corvus kubaryi. Next base: position 2,318,697 of record NW_024582060.1, on the reverse strand, counting down.
TATGTGATCACATGTGGCTAACATCTAAAAACGCAGGGTTTTTTTTCCTTTAGAGCTTATTCATATGACAATTAATAAACTGTGGAAATGCTAAGCCTATCCCATTTACTGCAAAGTTATTCCTTTTGGGGGAGAAAAACCAAACATCCAGGCCTTTCTAGATAGTCATGGTGCCAAGTAACTCACAGTTGCTATTATGGCCAGAGTGCATACCACCTCCCCCTGAAACAGCTCATGCAGGCACTGCCAAGACTGTACCAGTTTCCTTTGGGCCATTATGGCAACCCAACCATGGAGGGACTCAAATAGGTAAAAAGCATCCTTAATGGATAGGAATTTCCGTCCCAAAACCCTGCCAGTTTCTCATATTCACAGTAAAACCCAGTCAGAATTATCAGTGACTTTGGGAGCAATGAACTGCTGTTCTCACGCTGATTTAGTGATCCACAGAGTGTCTGGGCAAAAGAGTCCTGTGCATGCTCTGGGTGACTCAGTGGCATGTGTGACTAAATGCCACCCCTGGTAGATCTGCTGATGGACACTGAATCCCTTTATGTCTGCTCCTGATGATGCTGGTGACCACATTCCCACCAGGCACCTACTGCAGATCCTCCAGTCCGGAAGGAAACTCAAGTTGCACAAGTACACACCTCTCACTTGTAGTCATGTGTTTTTCATGAGGAATGAACACAAGGACATTACTCCTAAAGATAACACAAACATGCCATGAGGCCTCTAATGATGCCACAGGGCCAAAGAGCAACCCTGGGAAGAAGCCCAAATTTGCAAGAAATTCCCATCAACTTCAGTAGCCTCCTACAGCTGAGCTAAACTAGGGCAGCACATTATTCAAAGCATGTGTTACACTTGCTTATGATTACATATCATGCATTTATTTCCTGTGCTGGAATTACAGAGTATTCCAAGTTGGAAGAGACCCACAAGGATTACAAAGTTCAGCTCTCAAGTGAATGGCCCTTTAGGGGATCAAGCCCTCAACCTTAGCATTCATTATCACCATGCTCTAATCACGTGAGCTCATCTCAGAATAACATACATAATTGTGTATTATACTTGTTTTGATTCCACCAGTAGACTTTGAAACATCAGAGAATACCAGGTCCAGTAAGTCTATTTGTTAAAGCACCCACATTTCCTGGAACCAAACTGCTCGAGCCCAGACCCTCACCAATTAACATCTCCACAAAGCACTGCATTTAGCATTCTAAGAAGACACACGTGGTACCTGGCTTTTGTGCCACATGCCTCACCAGCATCACCAAATTCTCATTTGTCAAAGGAGTTCATGTGTGACACAGTAGAAGAGAAAGTGTTTTCCCAGTATTACCCAACAAATCATTGCCAGACTCTAGGAAATCTGTATCTGAAGGGTTACATCCAGACCTCCTAGACATTAGGCACCAGAGCCATCCCTTCCCCTGATGGCGCACAAGAATATCCCAGTTACTGTTGTTCTGTAAGGACAGACTGCCTTATCCTCAGTGTGGGACTATTAAGCCAGCTGCAGGGAAAGGTTGACTTTCGCAGCGTGGTCATTTCAGCATAGTAAGTCACATTCAGTGCAGCATTTTCCATTTTAGTTTCTCAGGAAAAAAAAGGTGGTGAAGGCTGACAGCAAAGGAAGAGCTAGAGAGGCCTTGCAGGAGAGATTATAAACAAGGAAGGGACCATTTATCATGGGTGCACACTTCAGCACTGTAGATCACAAATGAATGTGAATGCCTTGCCCATCATTTTTTTAGCCATAAAAAGTTACCTGAAATGGGCTGACAAGACTATAATGGTATAAAGTTCTGTAAGCAGCAAATATCTGTAAGAACAAAGACCCATTCTTGATGAAAACCATGCTAGCATTTCATTTCCACCCCTCACTTGATTAATAAAAAATACAATGCCACAGAAAAGCTACTTATATACAAATCTAATTATTACAGACCACAAGGTAATGAGTTGGGTGGATGACATTTTTTCAGCACGATCATTTACTCCACAAGGCTCTAAAGAATATCCTGCAAGGGACAACATGAAACTTAATTTTCATTCAACTTAATGGTTAAAACATTAAGTTTCTAAATAGTACAAGTAAGAAAAATTCTGGAAGACCTGTAACCTTTTCCTTAACAAAAATAATCTGCATCTCAAAGTACAGGCATGCTGGAAGCAGAATGAAAGGTTGGCACATCAATCATCTGCAAAAGGGAACTTTCCCCATGTGTCCAATGTGTTCTGCCTTGAACTTTATTACTGAACACTGAAAAGATTTGGCATGCTATTCATCAGCACTTGGAAAGTTCCAAGCTATCTCCCTGATAAAATGATTGCATTTTCATGGCACCAATAAATTAAAAAAATATATATCTCAGAGAACAAGCATTAGGAGTATTCCTACTTTTATACAGTCGTCTGGATATGAAGTCATGACACCAAGTAATTTTTTACAAGTACTGTGAGAATAACCAGGAGGCTCTATTAACTTTACCACACAGTCTCATTACAACTTTTAAAGTACTCAGCAGAATAAAATGATAGTCACCATGAGCTCTCCAGATCCATGGGATCTTGAACAGCGAGCGTGGAAACCATTGCTGCCTGCACAGAACAGAAAGCTAAGGGGATAGAATAAGGAAGGAAATGCCTTTTGCAACTTGGAAGCTATTTACAATTTGATGTTACATCTCCAGCTCAGAAGAGACAGCATAAAGATGGTTGCTAACTGCAAAATAGCATTCAGTCCAAAAAATCCAGCCCTAAATTTTGTACAAGTTTCTCTAATAAATACAAACCCACATATCCCTTACAGCCCAAATGCAAGACAACACAGAGGCTTTAACTGGATCCAAACTAAACTTCAATGCATGGAAAACAAGGCTCAGATTTGCTTGACAACATACACAGTCTATGCTGTAAAGGACTGGACTACAACAAGACACAGGAAGGGCTTTTCACTAAGGGGACAGCACAAGTTCAGAGCTAACTGGTGTGAAGTTTCTATGCAAATAGGGAGTTCAGGAACTTCTGGACTATGTAAGCATTCATTTTTGATTAAAGACAAGGCATAACTTCAGGAAGCAGCTATGTGGAAGTTCTGTAAACATCTGTGAAGTTCCTAGAAAAGTAAAATTCTACAGCAAAGCTGTAAAAAGAGAAGTTCAACCTTAGCTCTCCTTCCACAGCTGTAATAAGTTCATTTCGTGCCACATGTTTGCCACTGTAACAAAGCAGAGGATTGCACAGATGGAAATCCTGATTGCATGGCTATCACTTCACCCATAAAACAGTAATTTGAATTCTCTAGATGCATTAAAAGAATGTACGCTGCCGACTGCTGAACTCACACTGCTATTTGGGTCAAAAGAAAAAAATCAGCTCACTACATACAGATGTCAGAGTAAATCCCAGTGAAATATGGCAGGCCTCTTGCACACTTTATGTCTTCCATCAACTTTCTGCTTTCACTTGACAACACAGTGGAATTTTTGGGAAGCAGAGATCAGATATCTTAATCTAGTTGAGATTTCTAACCTTTGCAGCAGGGACTGTCTAATGCAATACATAAGGAGATTGGCATAAAAGCTGAAAGTACATCAGCATAAATCCTACTCCTCCAAGTAAAAATTATGTCATCACCATCATGAAATAGAGATAAACGTCCTAAAATGAACTCTCCCATCTTGAGCTGCTGTTGGATTTTCAGTCTTCCTGAAGTGTCCATCTAGGCTGTAAATTCCTCAAAGCAGGAAACATTTTATCTTCAGTAGTAAGAAGAGACCGCCAAGCACACGGTCTCTGTTGAGTAATGTACAAACTGAGCACACATACACACACATCTCCACCATATCCAACCAGATATATTGAATAATAGCCTATTTTGAGCAGAACACAGGAAATTTTATTATTTTCTATGCATCTTCCAAGCAGTGTTTCCAGCAGGACTTCCAAGTAATTGGCTTGTCCCCAGAACTCCTGGAGAACCCTTTCCTTCCTGCAGCATGCCAGAGAGCACTTCAGTATGAACATGGATTCCCCACATAGACAGGAATGGAGTACAAGAAAAAAAATTAAGAGTAAAGTCCACAAGACTGCACAATATTCTTCTAAAGGCTCTGGAGAAACCCTTTTGCAGAATTAATACTTGAAGCACAGACGAAGTGAGTGGAGCTTTAGATAAACTATTTGATCAGCTGAAGCAGAGTCAGATGGGCTTTGGGGAATTTTCAGTTTGTCATGGGCATGAGAGTGCACCATGGACAAAAAGGAGTGCCAACAAAGACTGAAACTGTCTTATGTCATATCCTAACAGGTCACTGTATTGGTTCCCTTACCACCACTTAAAACAGGTCTCAGAGAAAGCCTTCTGGGGCTCTCCACACTGCACCTCAGACCAGGACAGCAAGCCAGGGAAAGGCTGTGTCAGTGAGAACAAAGTGGTACAGGTCTCTCCCACATCACAGCAAGACCAGGAAAGATTTTACCAGATCACACCATCACAGAAGATGCCTCATTTCTGTCATGATTGTCAGGAAGAATACACAGCCTTGTGAGAAACCTTGGACCTACCTCAAGTTGGTTTGGGGGTGAACCAAGATTTCTGAGGTGCATCAGGCTTATTACATTCATACAGCAGCTGTTTTGAACATAGCCAACAGCTTTCAAAGCTCCCAGAGCCGCTGACTCACTGCACAGAAGCTGTGCAGCCTGGTGTTGGGCCACAGAAGTGTCCACAGCCTCCAGATATAGAGCAGGCTGAGGGCAGCACTGATCAGCTACTCTGGCCAAATACAGAAAACTCTCAGATTACAGTGAGGTTTCTGAGATGGCAGAGAATAAAAGAGGAGAAGAAAAGACGTGTCTAGGAAAACTCAGACATACAGTGGCTGGAGCCGGAACTCACGTGACTTTTATCACTAAAAGTTACAGTTCTGGTGGGTCAGAGCCTTCCTGCAAATCAAAGCATCTGCATTTGGCTGCTTTTTGGAATTTGCATTTGTTATTGTCACAGAGCAAACCACAAGGCTGCAGATTAAAAGCTGCCTATCAGGTCATCAGCCATAACAGGGCCAAAAAAAACTTCTGATTTATGTTCCTCGGGCCTCATGCACTTGAGCCTAGGCACAGACCCTTAATTTGCACTGATGGCACCTGGATGCCCAGGCTGGTTTGGATATCCAGTCTGTCTTGGTTTGTAACCTCAAATAAGATCTTATGCATTGAGTCCACTGTGGTGCACACACTGCACACAGAATTGCACAGGATGTTATGCAGCAGTGATTACATCTGAGTTCCCTGGCTACTGCCTAACATCAAATCTCAGTTTGTTTTCTCATCTCTTATCGTAAATCACTCTTGAAGTGACTGCCAAATGAATGAAAGGGAATGCTAAAAAACATACAGGAACTCTCACCAAGGAAGCTAAACAAATCTTCATTATAATTAGACTAAAGCAAGGACCCACCCAGAACAGTTAGCGATTCCCCCAAGTAGGGCTGCTCTTCCCATGCAAAGCATTTTTCAACCAAGGATTTCTTTACATAGGGCATCCCCAAATAATTGAGCTTCTCCCAGAAAGAGTAAAGTTCCTAGGTTCTTGAACTGTTCTTTTATTTCACAACACTTGCAATTATTTAAACAACTCTTCGTGCCCCTGACACTAAACACAGCCTTTCACCCTTTCTTTCCCAAAGTCAGCTTTTCCTGCTGTATGGGGCTCAGCTCTTCTATTTGCCAGAAGGAAGCCTCTGGAAACAGCTCCTGTGCTGGCCTGGCATGAAAGTGCAGCTCTCCTTTTAAGCCTTGCCTTTGGCCTAAATACTCCGTTCTAATAACATTTGAATGGCATCATTTGATCAACACCAGTGTAATGCTCACAGCTTACAAAGACTGCATCAGAACAGCTCTTCATTGCTCTCTAGCTCAAGTACCAAAAAAAAAAACAAACATCTCTCAAAAATGTAAAATCATCTATGCATATATACACAAATCTTCTAACAGTTAAAGTAAAATTACTTCTCAAGCTCAAAGTTGAAAACAGATGGCAAGTACAGCACTGAGCATCTGACAGTGCTTTGGTAGCCCAGCTACAACTGCTTATAAACACTGGTTTGGGATCCTTCTCTCACCCACCCCTGCATATTGAAAATTCTCCCAGCTAAATCTCCTGAAGTTCTCATCAGTCCATTTTCCTGCTATTTCCTGGTCACATTGAGGGTTTGTTTTCTTTCAGGACAGACATTCCCTGCTGTGCTTTTCCTGGTTTCAGACTATTTTTAATATTTATTTTAAGTTTCTATGGCAGCAGGGAATAACAGATGGTAAGAGTTAAAATTATGCCACAGGAGACATTTATCATCATAGCTCTGTATAATGTGAGCTCTTGTTCTCTGAATTTTTCCCCAAGCTGGACACTCCCCTCGTTATTTTATGATGGCTACACTAATGAATGCATAGGCCTAATGAATAGTGTAAGCCTCTCAAATTTATCAGCACATGTTTGATGGGCTATGGTAATTGCATTAATGAGAAAGTGGCAATGCTTATTTCTTGCTATTTCTCACCACTCCTGAAAGAGACAGACTTCTGATACCAGATTTCATGCTTACCTTGGTCCACAAATAAATCCCATTCATTTCTGTGGTGCCTAGTTTTAAAAATAAATTTTTAAAAAGGTATTTAGTACCATTAAGGTAACTGAAATCCAGAATGGGTTATGTAAGGTACATAGGAGCATTTTATGCAACTCTGGTCCTTCAGGCAGATCACGTACCTCTCCAGTGGTCTGCTCACTCTAGGAAGGATCCAACAACATATAAATACAGCTACCACTAACTTAGAAAATGTGGTATGGACCCCATGAGACCTGAATTTGAAAGGTGGGGAGTACTGAACTTGGGGTCCACACCAACATAGGGACAACATTCAATACAAACTTCAGAAAATACTTGCAAGTGTTATTCTGTCTTTGACTAGGCTTGGGCCAGCTGAACCAGTTTTACCTGTCACCCAAGGTAGGGATGCTAGGCTAGCAATAACTCTGATATCTTCTCCTTACAAGTTTTAAAAATCTCATTATAATGTCAAGGACTCAGAAATCATCAATTTTTAGAGACAAAACTCCCTTCCAAAGATATGAAATGATTTCTTGGAGCAAATCACGGGAACAACTGTGAGAGTTGAGCCATGCCAGTCTCCCTGGGAATCTCCACCACCACATCCCAGCAGCCAGTCACTAGTGGGGATCTGCAGGGCTCCAGTCTGGGTCCAGTGCTCTTTAATGTCCTCATGAGTGGCTTGGGGCAGGGCTTGGAGGTACACTAAGTTTGCTGACACCACTTAGCTGGGAGGAGCTGCTGACTCCCTCTGCAGATAAACCTTGGCAAACCAGAGGGCTGGGCAATCATCAGCCATATGAAGATCAACAGGGGAAAGGGCCAGATTCTGCACCTGGGATGGGGCAACCCTGGGTGCACAGACAGCCTGGGGAATGAGAGGGTGGAGAGCAGCTCAGTGGGAAGGGACCTGGGGGTCCTGGTCGATGGCAAGTTGAACATGAGTGAGCAGTGCCCTGGCAGCCAGGAGGGCCAGCCCTGCCCTGGGGAGCACCAGGCACAGCATCAGATGGGCAAGGGAGGGGATTGTCCTGCTCTGCTCTGCACTGGGGAGGCCTCACCTTGAATATTGTGTGCAGTTTGGGGTGCCATAGCATAAGGAAGACATTGGGCCATTAGACAGTGTCCAAAGGAGGCCACAAAGATGGTGAAGGGTCTGGAGGGGAAGCCATACAAGGAGCAGCTGAGGTCACTTGGTCTGTTCAGCCCAGAGAAGAGGAGACTGAGGGGAGACCTCACTGCAGTTACAGCTTCCTCAGGAGGGGCAGGCACTGCCCTATCAACCTCTTCTCTATCAACCAGAGACAGGACACGAGGAAACAGCACAAAGCTGTGGCAGGGGAAGTTTAGGTTGGATATTAGGAAAAGGTTCTTCACACAGGGTGTAGTCAGGCACCAGAAAAGGCCCCCCAAGGGAATGGTCCTGGCACCAAACATGCCAGAGTGCAAAAAGTACTTGGACAATGCTCTCAAGCACATGGTGGGATTCTTGGGGTTGTCCTGTACAGGACCAGTTGAACTTCTGTGATGTTTGTGAGTGCCTTTAAACTCAGGATATTCTATGATCCCCCTAGAGAAACCAGGATGATATACAACAGCAGAGTTCCTTGGGTCTCCCCAGTTTGCTCAGTTACTGTGGTTCAAGACATACACACAAAGCACAGGTCAAATTCTCCCTTTGGGGCCTGGCAGCTTGTGCAATACAGCAGTTTCAGGATAAGTGGGGAACACTTGATTCATACTATCTCAAGTACCAGATACCTTCAACTATGTTTGGGCTCCTAAGGATACTGCAATCACAGAACATCAAACAAATTCCACAGGATCAGCAGCCTTAAAAATGTCTTAACAGATTAATAATGCTCAGAGTTACCAGGCAAGGCTAACAAAAAAAATACCCAAATGCATAGAACCACAGATTGGTTTAGGTTGAAAGGAACCTTAAAAATCCTTTCATTCCAACCCCCCTGCCATGGGCAGGGACACCTTCCACTAGACCAGGTTGCTCAATGCCCCATCCAGCCTGGCCTTGAACACTTCCAGGGATGGGGCATCCACAGCTTCTCTGGGTAATGTATTCCATGTCTCAGCTGAAGAATTTCTTCCTGGTATCTAACCTAAACCTTCCCTCTTTCAGTGTGAAGTCATTTCCCCTTGTCCTAGCACTGCATGTCCTTCTAAAAAGTCCCTCTCCAGCTTTCTTGAAGGCTCCCTTTAGTTATAGAACCCTGTGGAACTCCACTCATCTCTGCTCTCCACTTTCTCATCAAACCATCAATCACAACTCTGAGTGTGACCATCCAGGAAATTCCTTATTCACTAGGCAGTCCATCCATCAAACCCATGCCTCATGTAGCCACAGCTCTGAACAAAGTTTACTGAAATAAACACTAAACTGTGAGCATTTTTCTCTAATATACTAGCTTGAACTCTAAAAGTGACAAAGGACTTGAAACTAGAAATCTCAGGAGAGCTCTGCTCTCCAAAATGTACAAGTTGCTATAAAATAAAGGCTTACAGTTCCCAAGCTAGAATGATACCCAAAATGAATATCAAATGCAGATTAAATTCTTTATAATTATGCTGAAATCCAGAACATGGGGATCAGTCCAGACTTTGATTACTGTATGTACTGTTTTTCTTCAAGTTGTTTGAATTAATTTTCATGAAAGCTAGTCATTGCAAAGCTGGAAACAAATGATCTGGAACAGCAGGAATAGTTATTCAAAGACAATAGATATAGAACCTTAAAAAAAAAAAATCTTATGCCTACAAAAAGGAAGTGTGTCACACAGACTGATTTCCAAAACAGACAACTATGGGCAATGCCCACACTACCCGCTGGGACCAACCAGGGACACAGGGAGGAAAGAAGTATTTGGGATCATAAGAAAAGATAGTTTTAATAAAGATGTGCTACAGAATCTTTACTGCTGCAGATCCACAAAACAAACAAACAAGAAAGATTTGGTTTCCAAATTACATGTTTGGTGCCTAAGCTCAGTAAAGCAGCTTATTCATACAGTTAAAGCCACCGATGAATAGAACTGCCATTTAAAAGTCTTAGGCACTCCTCAACGTGGAACCTGAGCACCCCTGTGTCAAGGGCAAACAGCTTCAAAGGGGTGACCAAAATAGGAAACAAGTTTTTACATGGAGAAATTGCCCCCTTGCTTGATTTAGTGGCAAACCTGCTGTACAAGGATTACACAGACTCACAGATTGCAAGGATTACACAGACTCACAGATTGCAAGGATTACACAGACTCACAGATTGCAAGGATTACACAGACTCACAGGAAACCAGGGTGTGATCAAAAATGCCTTCCAAAGATCTCCCCAGGACTAATTCAATCCTTCCCAAAGGATCTCTGTTTCTGTGGCTCTTCACCTTGTGTGCCAACCTGCACGTGTGCAAAGCCCATGCAAGGCTCCATGAAATCAAAGGAGTTCACTCAGGTGCTTGCCCTTACACTCAACAAGACATTTGCCAACATTAATTCATTCTTGCCCAGACTGTGAGCAGCTTTCTGACTTCCAACTCTCCAACAAAATCACAAGCATCTGACCATGGCAGGAACACAGAAAAATGCTGGGCAGAAGTTGTTGCCATCATTCTTTTTGTGCAAAGGTATCTATTGGGTCATGCCCCAGTCTGGGTATTTAGGCATAAAATCAGCATGAGGTAATCCCTCTACTGAATGGTTTAATTGGGGGTTTAAAAAAGCCTTTCATTCTGACTAAAGTCAGAAATGTGAGATACTGGACTGATTTTAAAACACAGTGATGTAAACCATGCATGATCTCCCTCTGTGATTTATATTTACATAAATGTTTCATTCATGCATCTTTCCTAACCTTCCTTGTGCATGTACATGTCACTGAGAATCTCAAACTGCACAGAACAAGTGTTCCCACTTGACAGACATTTAAAAAATTTAAATTAATTTTTAGGCAAACTTCAGCCTCTCTTGCCATATTCCTATGAGACTGGAAAAGACATTGATTATGAAGTTTACCAGCCTTGAACAGACAAAGAAAAAAATGCCAGTTTTGGCATTCCATATACTAATAAGCAACTTAAAGGATTTGGGTTTTCCTTTGGCTGGTTGCCATGCATTTCTTGAGAATCAAGAAATACCATTCCAAGCTTCCCAAGCTATTCCTTCCATATAAGGGGAGTGGAAGGAAGCTCTTCCTTGGATCTGTTTTCCCTTGAAATGAGCCAGCTGAGCAGGAGTGATATTTTTCACACTGAGTTTACTCCAAGTCTGCCAGGTTGCCCACGAGTGCCCAAGCACTGGCAGAGGATAATACACAAGCGTGGTGCCCTCTGCTAACCCACACTAGGAATTAACAGCATGGCACAACTAATTGCACTGGAGGTGTAACATGTCAGAAGTGTTGCAGCAAGTCGGGAAAGTTTCACCCCTCAGCAGGGAGGTGACAGAGCTCATTCATCTGAGGCAGACTAGGACCCAAGTAATTAATCCTAATGATCCATCAGGAACACAGTCAGCCTCTGACAGCCTGAGCAGAGCAACACTAAACCCTGCACTGTGTTTATCCCAAACTTGCAGGGACTATGCTAAACACAGCACCCAGACTGATCCATGATTTTAACTGCACAGAGCTCTCCTCCTAATATAACTCTGTCAACACATCAGCCTTGGGAGCTCCTGCTCACAGGTGTCCAAATCAGCTGCAGGCTGCTTGCACGAGGAGGGAGCCAACAGACAGCACCAGCCACCAAGATGCAAACCCAGCCTGTGAGCCAATGATCCAGGTAAAGCCCCTCCATCTCAAGCATCCCCATGGGTTCTGTGAGCCAGGCAAGGCCTTCAGCCTCAGTGACTTCCACCAATAGCATCACTATCAGTGAGTCATTTTATCATCTCAAGAGCCCTCTGATAGAAGTACAATACAGTTCTCTTGGCTAAATCCCACCCAAATCTGCTTACAGGACACACTTGTCCAGGGTGAGTTTTAAGTGATTTAGACAGATTCTTCTTTCATCTTGTTGAGGGACAAGGGGAACATGCCACCACCACACCCAGTTTGCAAGACTAACATGCAAACAGCAGTTCTTTGGCACATTTTCCCTGTCATTTAGCACACGCACTGGGCAAAAGATACTGCTAATGGTGATACTGCCAAAGGACCTCATCCAACATCTATCAAGGCCAAAAGACTCCCACAACATAGAGCAGATGCTGAATTAAAGCCATTGTTGTTGGACACATGCAATACCTCCTTTCAGCCTTTACTTGCTGAAATGTAGGCGCTTGGGAGGAGATTGCACAGCTTCTTTTGCACTTCCAAAACAGAACAGCTTAGTAACTGCTCTGCAAGCACAATAAAAGTAATGTGGCCAAAGACATTGGTACTACTTGTGTTTTCTGAGTTATAAATAGAGCACTCTGCACATGCTTTCGTTGCTTAGGATCTCCTCCAAGGAAAGGGAGATCACTCATTTGTGAGGTTTTTTTTACATCCAAAGGGTTCAGGAAACCCATGTTTTGGAAGTTTGTTGCTACCAAAGCAGAACAAGTTCTTCCAAGTTTTGCTTCAAAGCAGATTACCCCCAAACTCTTGCCAGATGCAACCGGAATCTGTTTGTGCCCAGTGCAGCTGGTAACACATTTGTTCTCACTGATGTCATGGAAAGGCAAAGGAGAAATTAAACATGGCAAAGTCACACTGGCACCATACTTCATTCAGAGATGACAGCACCTTGGTAGCTGAAAACACAGTTACTATGTTGAGATATATTTTTAAATAATTTTGGATGGAAGAGCTACAAAAATTGACACTTTGAGGAAACAAATGATCAGCTAGAAGCTAACCATGGATTACATTTAGCTTAAAGTAGCTTCCTTGTTAGGATATTTCAGCAAAGAAGAATGTTATAACTGACTCATTTCCAAGGTTCAGAGGTCCCATAGTTGTGTACATCATTAGTTTATCATTAAAAATTACTTTTCCTTAGTTCATACAGCCACAGCAGTGGTTTAACTCAGCGTTATCACAAGCTGTCGAGTGCAGATGATACCATGGAGTCAGATTACCCTGCCTTTAAGGTGTTGTAACAGTATGTACTACACAGAACTTCCCTTCCTCCAGAACATGCTTCACTAGTGACAACTTGTGTCCTGAATATGCCTCTTACTGCACTCTGCATCCAAGAGTGTGACCAACATCATATCACTGTATCCGAATTGCCACGATTACTGAGAACTTGAAATAAGAAAGTGTTTTCTCTCATTTAGCAATACCTGCCCCAAAGGAGCTGCTGAGCTGCTCTCCAAGTTATGCAAACCAACTGGCAGTTTTTAGAGCAGAAGAGGCAAGTAGTCTCCATATCCACACTTGGAGCTATGACCAAGGGAGGGGAAGAACCTAGAGAATTAAAGGGTTTTTGAATGCAGTTGGTTACATTTGGAATTAATCATCTCACGAGAATGCTAAATTGTTAGGTCAACTCCATACAGCAGCATGATCATGGTGAAATAAAATCACATTGACCTAGGGATTGAGAAAATTGCTTTGCAAAATCATCATAAACCAGTGAAGCCAAGTACATGGTTTGGAAATTGGTGAAATTGCATATTTCACAATTTTCAAGTTTCCTGCCTTTAGAAGACTTAACTGTATACCAAATACAGCTACCAATTAATTTGTTGGGTGTGTTTACTTGTGTTATCCTAAATACACAGTAGCTGGGTTTGCATTTCCTTTGTAATTTTTCCTAGGAAAACACAGGGAATGGTGACCGAAGGAAGCAAAGGAAAAAAAGTTAATCACTCCAGGCTTGACAAGAGAGCAAAGAGACTCTACTGCAGAGTCACAACATCAACTTCTGTCTGGGACAAGAGAAGCTGCAGCCGTCCCAAATGTTCACACACCCCTGAAAGCACAGTGTCTCCCATTCCTGAAGGAAGCAGCAGTAAACAAAGTAGTGTCCAAGGATGGGAAAGGAAGATTGGTTTGCAGCAGTGACTGCTTAGTCCTAAGGAGCTTTTCAACAACTGCCAGCTACAATTTTCCCTTGATGCTCCTGATGCTGTCCATTCAGAGACATTAACAGGCTAGGCAGACCACTGGCTTGGCCCTTAATGACAACTCTCACACTCCAGGGGAAACAAAACAAGCCCTCACATAAGCAAAAGCACTGCTGAAGGCCAGATATTTATGGGTTATAGCCCACATCCTTAAACTTCACTTCCCAGCAAAATATTTACAGCCCCCACCCCATAATAATGGCAGCCCTCACTTATTCTTGAATATTCACTTCCCCTTGCCCTGGGAACAAACATTTCAGCACCTTCATCTCCTGATGAGGCCCCCAGCCACCAACCAGCCAAGGCACAGATTCCAGTGGAGTAGCATGGGCTGAGGGACCACAGGTGGCCATTCAGCTGGTGGGACAAGCCAAATATATATCAAGTCTATGCTGCATATGTTGCCTTCATCATTCTTACACACAGATGCTGGTTTTCTCTTGGAATTGTTTCCTTTTATTTTTTCATTAAGCAAGGAATATTGAAGCTTGTCAAAGATTGGAAGTTCAATCGAATTTAACCAACAGGCTTACAGGAAGGTGGAGAAAGAGAGGGATCAGTATCAGCTGAGCATCCTCTTCAGTGCCTCAGAAAGGGAATTTAACAGAAATAATAAGTTCTTCCAAAAGAAAGCTTACCAGACAGCTTTGGATGTTCTGAAGACAAACTCCTACCACAAAATTAACATTCACATCTGCAAGCCTTCATTGTGATGAAAAGTGAGACTTTTTGCTCACAACCCTCTTTCAGAAGCCAGTAACTCTGGTGAGAGCCCCAGGGCTGAGGCAGCAATAGCCTCAACTCCACTGGGTAACCAGCACATCTGCAGGTCCTGGTCCACCCCTCCAATATCCCACAAAGATCTGAGCTTCCTAAACAAGTGGATTAGCAGCCCAATCCTGGAAAAAAGTGACTGAGACTACAATGGGTAGCAGACAAGTTGAGGGAAGATGCACCAGCAGCTCAGGATGCTCTGGTTTCACAGCTGATTCACCCTGGCTGCAGCTCACGCTGCATCCTACTTCAGTGGAAGGTTCCTGATGGGTGCAATTTGCATGTTCACCTATTTTGTAAAGTAGTCTGGCTAAGGGCAGGTGGTTCAAGGCTGTGAACGAAATTTTGGGCCCAGCTCCATCCATGCAGGATGGTTCCCTTCACTAGCACTGCTCCCTAGCCCACTGCTGTTCAAAAGATCTCCATGACTGAAGGACAGCTGCTTCCAGCTGTTAGAACAACCTGTCTCCCTGAGCAGAAACATGTCACACACAGCCAAGCTGACAGGTACAGCCATGGTGATCTCCACCCAGCCACCACCCCTGGAAGAGAGTGCTTGTGTCCCAGGTTTCCATGCTGCACAATAGCTCAAACATTCACTTAGCCCCGTGGCTTTTTACTCCTAGACTTTCGGTTAGGTCACATCTTACAACATGGTTATTTAAAACAGGTTATTCCCTCTGCTACTTAAGGATTTAAAGCCAGCTCATACAGATTACGTCTTCCTCCAGGCAACATGAACATTCATCTTACCTGAAGGAGGCAATAAGAAGGAATTATCTTTTGTGCTGTAACTATTACACGTGCCCAGTTTTAAGATTAAAAGTTCTTATTCCCTATCCACATGGACACCACGTGTGTAAGGAAATGCTTTAATTAAATTCATTGAACTACAATGTGAGCCATAATTTAAATAATAGAAAAATGAGGTATTGAATTTCTAAGGATATTTTGTAACTGGAATGAGAGCAGCTGCCAAAAGACAAAAAAGCTTGCAGGTAAACAGAGTCTATGGGTTTGGGCAACAGCAGGTAAGCTGAACACTGAATCTGAGATTGATTACATGGGTTTGTCTAGTTTGAAAAGAAAGAGACTGAAGAATTAGCAAAGTTCTCTGAAATAAAACTCACATGTAAAAAAATACCAGACTCTGAACACACTATTGATGAAAACAAACTGAAACTTTTGATGAAACTACTGATGAAACAAACAAACTGAAAACAGCAGAGTCCTCTTCCTATGAGGACACATTCTCCTGTAGAGAAACAGAAATACTTTTGTTAGTGTGGTTTCACAGACCTTAGGAGTTGGTTCAGGTAGAATTATTTATTATCTGATTAGACCTTGCCTCACTTTTGCCAATTCTTGGGTGAAGATCCAGTGTGTGCTTAGAAAAAAGTCATCCTCTAAGATATGAACAGCTGAGGGAAGCCTTCACCAATTTCTGTGGTACTTCAACAGGGTGGAAAATATTCCTGGTGCAAATGAACCTTGCAGGCCAGGATTCCCAGAATTTTCTCCTGCCACTAAAAAAAAAAATCTTACTGCCTGATCTGGGCAAGCATCCTGGCCATCTGAGGATTTCTAGGTTCTCTCTTTAAATGAAACCAGCATCTCCTGTCCTCACAGGGCACTAAGCAATGGGGAACTGGTAACACTTTCAGGACAGGGGCAGCAAGAGTGCAGAAAGTACCATGGCATAAACACTGCCGGGACCAAGCAGGAGGGAAACATTGACCAGACCAGATGTACACTATGCTAAACAAAAAATTTAAATATTCTTCAGTGTCCAAAGCCACAGCTCAGAACTAAGACAATGAAATGCAGAGGTCTCAGACCTAACCCATCTCCCAGCTCTGCAGCAACCACTGCTTACTCAGTAAGAACATAAATATGTGAATGGCATAAAAAGGTCTGAATGAAACTCTCAAACCTAATTCCCACAGGCTGCCCTAACATTAACTATAAATATTTTAACAGGTCCATTGTTCTAGCTTAAAGACAGAAGGACTAGTAACATTTTACTTCAAGTTTTTCAATAATTGGCAATATTTTGAGAGCACCTGGAGACAAAAGCTCATGGGAGAATTACAAGGTTCATTGGAAACTGTGGTCTCACTATTGCAGCGGGGGAAAAATGGATAACTCGATATTTTTCTAAGTCTCATTAACTTAAACCAAGTACAGAATTTGGGAGGAGTCTGACTCACGATCCTGGAATGTTCAGTGTTGTCAATACTGAATAAACTCACTGTCACACCTACCCTTTCTACATTTCAGTCCGGACAACAGAACTAAGCACAGATCTAGATTTGGATTTTGAAGCCAGAAGTCCATCAATGATTGAATTTAATCATGTTGACCACACAGTTATGAACCACCTCCAATGAACAAAAAAAATCACCTAAGTAAGCAACTACTGCAAAACCCATTATAAATAGCATAAAGGACCCAACTGTTTTCATTTCAAATTAACCAGGTTTGTTTCTAGTCCAAACCCTTGCCAAAATAACCCAGAATGCCTATAGTTACATCATAACACAAAAGGCAACCTAAGTATCCCTTTCCTGAGGCAATGATGGCATCTAATCAATTTAAGTTCACATTATTAGTTGTACAGCAATAGGAGAGGCAGGGTATTGGGGCATTAAATATTAAATGTCCTTACACAGCTTTGAAAATTCCCCACAGGATCAGATGCCTGAAGACCTAACCTCACAACTAAGGGCCAGAACACAGTATGTGCAGGTACATATTTCTTACCTAGGCACACAGGTCTGTAAAGCCTCATTTTAAACAAATGTCTTTCTTCTGAAACCCATTTCAGACCTCTTCCCCTTTACTTTCCAGCAGTGGCCTGCAACTGCTGCCAGACCTCTGTTTATGCAGATGGGAAGAAATTCTATTTCCCATTTAACCAATGCCAGAAAAATGACCCTCTTAATTAGCTTCAGGTTCTTTTCCAGAAGGTTTACCAGAGGTCATAAGAGCAGTGAAGCCACAGAAGAAAAAGTGTAGGAACAGCTTGGTCCTTGAACCCATAACTCCACATGAACCAGCTCAGCCTTCCTATGCTGTCCTTTTCAAAAGGGTCTATCCAGGGCCACAAAGATAAGCTTGCACTGTCTGCACATCCAGGGCAACCTGTGAAACTCCTCCTGCAACAGCCCGGGAGATCTAAGAAGTCCAGGACCACTCATGTAAGAGGCAGTAGGGTGCACCTGGACAGTACCACTCCAGGTGCCATGAATGCTGTGCACCATCCTCAGCTCCATCTGCTTTTCTGTGCAGGCAAGGTGACTTGCTAATCACCTAAAAGCTCCTTCCTTTGCCACAGGCCTACACTCAATATTTTTTAAGACACTTGCAGCTACTCACTGAACTCTTCAGGCCCTTCTGATGCAAGTCTTCTTGAAAGGGTTCAAAGACTTCACCCCAAACCTTTCCTTTTTTCTCCTCACACCCTTGTAACTGTACTGATCCACAATGATTTCTGCAGGTCACCTGCACCCATCCCAAAAGCAAGACTGCAGCACAGGTTATCTGGTGCTGCTTGACCTTTCAGGTAGCTGTGAGTACACATGCAATTCAAAACCAGACATATTATTGCCTTTCACTCAGCTAGTAACTGGGGGATGCACCAGGTGTGCAGATTTTCTGCGTGGGAGAAGGAAATGGGAAACATCTTCAAAACACCATAATCATTAAACTGTAGTGGAGGGGGAAAAAATACAATGAGGCTTTGCTGATTCTATCATTACCAGGTTAATTTCAAGCTCATATTTTTAACTTAGCAGCTACATATTCTCCTCTTACCTTTGCCAAGCACTTGAGCACAAAATTTCCCAAATGCTGAGGAGCTGAGGGCAGTGCAGGGAAGGCAGGACACAGGTTAGGCAGCCTCATGGGGTGCTGGTAACAGGGGCTCCAGGCACAGCAAGCAGCAAAGCAAGTCCAGGGTCCATCCAGGGATCCTCTCAGGAGCAGCAGAGGACAGAGTCAGAGAGCTAGAGACCCTGGAGAATTCCATCCAGGAGACAGCTACTAAAATCACACATCTAACACCAGCTCAGGAGGGAGAGCCAAGTGCAAGGCTGGAGACCAACTCTCCTACATCAGTCCCCAGAGAGAAGCTAATGGGCTGGGGCTGAGCTTAAATAGGGCTCCTGTGCCCATGGGAGTGGATACAGGACTCAGGTGAAGCTGATCAGGGACATTACAGCCTATTAGGGCCCTCACAATGAGCAGCTGGTATTACCTTTTCTGGAACTTCATCAGGGTAAGCATCAATAGAATGCAATTCTTTTGGAAGGAAATTCACTTATTCTAAACAGTGAAGACATAGCTTTAGGATTTTCACTTTAAAGAAGAAAGAGGTGTTCACCTCCACGTTTTAGCCATGTTTTTCCTTCTGAGAAGCCTCATAATAAGCATGATATCATCCTTTTATGGCACTGATGTCCACATTCATTGTCAAACAAACCATGTCAGGCTATTTACTAAACAGATAAAATTAAGTCATACACAAATCCTGTCACAGCCAGTTTCTGTAGTAAGACATCAAAGATTTCAAAGTGAGGCTACAAAGACATTCTGGCCATTTAGTGCAAATTCTAGAGGAAGCCTTTAACATGGATCACTCCTAGACTGAGCCCACATCCTCATGGTACAGGACTGGATTCTGGGTTTCATTAATGATTGGAGAGAAAGAAAAACACAAGTCTGTTAGGGGAAGGATCCTGTTAAGAAACTGCCACAGTCAGTGGAAGCTCTCCAAAATGACTGCAACCCACCAACGTGATCTTCCACATCCAGAGCCCCCAGCTCTGCACCTGAGGGTCAGGCTCACCCATGATTTCACCCCCAAGGTGTTGACAAGTAGCAGACAACACACCCTGGCATCACACTGCACTGCCCCGTCAACCAGGGCTCTCCTTGCACAGCCAAGCAAGCAAGTGCAGAAAGAGCAGGTGAAGGGGGGGTGGCAGACATGCTTGCAGGAAAAGACACTGTCCCCCTTGGAAGTTATTTCTAACACCTTTTAGGCCTCCATGTCCTATTTCCAACAGCAGCTACCCTCACCTTGTGGGAGTGGCTGTAGATTTGCAAACATTTTGGGCTGCCAGTACCGGGAGATGCCCCATCACCGTGGCCACTGCATTGCCAGTGGCAGCAGCTGCTAAGGAGGCAGACAGATTGCTTAGAAGAGATCTTTGCTCTTGTTGATAGATGTCAGAGCTGAGAACAGCACCATGCTTCTGTTCTCCTCCACGCTGGGGAGAAGACTGGGTTTGGCAGCAAAAGTCCTCTCTTAGTGCCTTTTGCAAACACCCTCAGATGCAACACCACATCCACTCCCAGACACAGGGAAAATATGGAGTTGTTTCATCAGTAACAGGGAATCTCTGTTAGAGGAAAATGGTGCCACTTAGAGACATTTTCCCCTGTCTTTTCATGTACAGCCTGGGACAGGGAGGAAGACAACACAGAGAGAGGCTGGACCACGACTACCTAAGGCAGAGAAAGAGTCATAACAGGGCCAGTGAAAGTAGAAAATGAAAGACTTCCCAACCAAGTCATAGGGATTTTGCATTTTAACTGGGCTCTCAGGCTTCAGTTTTAATTGTGCTTTTACTTGGTACAAAGCAGTTTTCAAAACCCAGCTTAGAGGGACAAAATGAATAGGCACAGTTATACGAGGCTTGGAACACTGAGAGCTAAAATGCTGACTGTTATCTTGGGCAGTTCACAAATAGTACTTACGCAAGCTGGGAACTGCTCCACCACTGCCAGCACTGCTGTAACTCCTGACCTTTTCCTGGACGTCAGATGGGAATGATTTTTAGTCTATCCGGTCTGGACTGAATTTGATCCCGAGCGCCAGGGCAAGGGAAGAAAAAAGTTTATTCTCCAAAAGCTTTACATACTGGATGCTTAAAATTTAACGCTCGCCCCTTAGAGCTATATTCCTAGCTCAGAGCTGGTAAGAAGCAACATGTTTTTTGCCTTAATCCCTTCCAAAGACACATTCCATAAATGGTTAGCATCCCTGCCAACCACTCAGTCTCTTAGCGAGCCCACATACCAGCTTTAAAGTAAGCTCTTCTAAAACCAATGCAACAGTCCTGTGGGTTAAGTTTATATTATTTCCAGATTCGTATAGCTGCAGGCTCCTTTTTAAAGTTGCAAATGATAAGTCATCTCTTTGTTGCCAGTACTTCTTTTTTTTTTTCTGTTTAACTTTGTTTAAACTGTTCACTGATGCACTTAGTGAAAAACAGACTGTATTAGCTGTAACTTAGCAGTGTATGCTATAGCAACAGGAACACAGCATGCATTTTGCAGCAGGAGGGGTGAAGAACCCCTGTTGGGACAGTTCAGTCTATTAATAATTCCAGTACAGATATCAGCACTTAAATTCAAGCAACAAAAGCAACATATTGCACTGACACAGCACCTTTCATCTCAAAAGACACCAGTTGCACACTCTCAACAGCATAACCTGTCTAAAGAAACTACCCTAAAAAATATACAAGGGTGTAAGGGACTTCCCTATAGTTTCATGCCAGCTAAGCACAGGGCAAAAAAAAACCAAACCAGTCATAATACAGTCACTCCTCCTTCTGGCCCACTGGGGTTGGGTAAATTCCTGATTGCTTGCTGATGGCTTCATGTCTCCCTGTCCTGATCAGCACAGAAAGCAGGGAACCAGGCAGAACAAACAAGTGCTTTCAGAACACTGGAGTCCTTGCTTTTTCTCTGTTTCCTAAGAGACTGTAGAAATTTATTGCAAAAATGACACCACTGCCAAATTAAATTTTAGAAATATAATTCTATTAAATTCTCCTCCCTTCACCTTTTACTCTTTTGCCCAGTTTTGTCTTCCACTGTACACTCCATCAGTCCTGCCAGGGCTCACCAAAATTCAAGCTGGAGCTGAGAAAGCATTTGCTTCTCTTCATAAGAGGAGTTCATTTTCTCCTCTGTCTTCCCTGGCTTTGAACACCAGGACCTTTCTCTAGCTTCTCTCAGGATTTTGGTACCAGAAGCAGAAGCAAAGAGGAGCAAATGCAGAAAACTCCAGGGAATGATGCTACCCTGTATCTTCAGACCTCATTCCATGGGGCCTCTTCCACTCTCGCTCACACCAGAGCTGCTTCTTGGTAATCAGTGGGAGCTCTTTGTTTACTTAAAGCAGAATCTGCTTTTAGCTCCCAACTGCACATGTGTGTGTATGAGATGTGCAGTGGTGCCCAGGGAAGAGTCTGAAATTGTTTTTAAATTACACATCCTGCAAACTCCTCAGCCTCCAACTCAACTTTGATAAACAACTGGGAATTGGTACTGGAAGCTCCAGTTGGGACTGGATTGAGGCTAGCTGGCTTTTTTTGTAAGTATGCTGCATTTATCAGTATACTGTGTTTGACCCTTTTAATGGATCCGCTGGGAAACCAAAGCTCCCATGCCTGCCTGTGAACTCACACTCTGGTTGTGCAAACATTTATATAAACAACTTAATCCCACATACTTGACTGGTCTCCTAATTGAATATTTGCAAGGCTTTGACTTCAGTGTAAACTGACTTCACTGGAGACAATGCAGCATTTTCTATACTTTAAAAGCAAGACTGGTATTAAAATTTTAAAATAATAATTTCTCCATGCCTCAATTCACCTTCAATTTACCTTTTGTCCTTCAAAAGAGGAGAAAAAGCAGGATGCACAATCAGAGTGAGGGTGAAAGAGCAGAGCTGACTAACAAGCATGCCCAGTTCCCTTTCACTTGCTCTGTTGTACTGTCATGGTCAGTCTGATTGCTTGGAGGCCCCCCAAAAATTCAGATATGGTACATCTGCTTCTAAAATTCAGATCTCTAAGGGAGAAAATCTGGAGGGATTTTTTCTGAAGTCTGATTCAGCTGCTTACCCTCTTCAGGAGCGAGCAGAAAGCAGGGATTCAGTGCACAGTTAATACAAACATTTATTGACCTTGGGCACACATAGGAGCTGCTTCAGAAAGCTACGTTAGCACATCACAAAGGCACCACGCTGCCTGGCACACTCTGGTACAGCTGTGAGGCTGCATAATTATTTTGCAGGCAGAATGGGGTGAAGCAGCCTGCAAGGCTGAGCTTCCTCTTGCCAGTGCCTCAAGCCGAGGGCTGGAACGCCTTTAGGATAAGCCCTGGGCTGGAACAAAGCTATTTCCCTCTCATTTCCCTTAAATGGTGTGTCTGACACTGTACTTGGGGGGCATGCCTTGGTTACTCCCTGACTGTTTATCTGAATTCTAATCATGTGATTAAAATGACTGGTTTATAGTTCCCAGATCAAGAGGACCCACATCTTGGGATCTCTCGTACTGATTTAAACCCTGAGATCCAGACCCAGCTCTGGCTGTCAGCTGCAGGGCAGAGAGCACAGCCACCCTCAGCCTTTTCCAGCACAACTGCTCAGCCTGGGATGGCATCGGGTTTCCAAGGGGGACTTGTGGGCCACTGAGAGGGGGAAAGGACGGTCCTGTGGCTCATCTGCTGAAGCAAAACAGGCTCAGACCTTTGTCCAACCATAACTTAGTAGGGTGGTGCAGAAAACTCACCAGGACTTTCTCTCTTCTCCGGTTCTGTAAGTGAACGAGGTGAGAGATAAAACAGAGATAAGCTGGGGCTTTGTTTTCCTTCCCCTGCCTTTGTAGGCTGTGGTTTCCCCCATTAGCACCAGTTTCTCTGCTGGGTCAGGCACCCAGATAAACTTTTGCTGCAAGAACTATCCAAGTGGTTTTGCTCAAGGCCCTCATCTGCTTTAATGAGGATAGAAAATAAATCCGGATGGGAGAGATAACCAAGCTGGTTCAGGACTGGGTCCAGTAGCTTTTGCCTCAAGTCCTGCTGGCAACAGTGAATAAATTCAGTGCCAGCCATTTTCTCCTGATGCTACAGAAGGAGAGGAAGCTTTCCTAGCTGAGGGGATGCTGTCCTGCTGTTTAGCTGGTGAGAAGGTGAACTTTGGGACAGAAGGTCAGGAGAGGGAGTGCTCCCTGGACTGCAGCCTTGGTACTGCTCTCTGTAAGGAGCCAAGAGGACCCATGAGGGCAAATGCTGGGAGTGAAAGGACGCTAATTTGTTGACAGTTAACAAAGATGATATTTGAGGGATGTGGCATAACATTTCAAGGAGCAAAACTACAATAATGGAATGTGTTTTCACTGGAGATAGCCTCTTTTTGGCTAACAGATGCAGAGAGAAACAAAGGATGAGGCTTTATGAGAGAGGGGGAGGTGAAACTCACAACTTTGAACCCTGCAGCCACCCCGAAGAGAAGCAGCAGGTACAGAGACTCACCTGGACTCACTGCTCACTGGTAGTTTCATCCCAGATCTCCATGCATGTGGAAAAAGATAAAGGCTCATAACTAAACTCAACCAAGTCCCATTGCTGGCACAGACTCCCAGTGACATCCGTGGGGTTTGGATAAGGCCCCTTATGAGCTGCCTTTATGCCTCCATATCCAGAGGTGACAAAAGTGGATTTGGGGAATATAAAACAAGAGAGAAACTCCCACAGCAGCACTGCTCTCTTTAGCTGGTACTCGTAGAGAGCCTGTTCCTGCCAGCTCTGTAAAACAGGACTGCTACAGGGGGACTCATGATTTTTTTGCTTTATCCATCCTGCACCACTTCAGGCTGAGTCCTCCTTCCTTGCATGTGGGCTTCTCCCCAGTGACACGACCTATAACAAGACTGCCAGGGCTATCAGGCATTCTAAAGAGCCAGAACACAACAGTAACACCAGTTACGGGTCTCTATTCGGCTGGATCTCTTAAATGTGTTCTGGATGGTGGGTTTGGCTTACTTAAGGACAGCAGGGAAAAAAGCCACGTCTTTGTTTAAGCATTGTTCTTCCTCCTGAGCACAATGAGTTGTGTTTTTTGTCCCACAGTGTGGCAGGTTTTCAACACAATGGATGGAAATGTTAACTCACAGCTTTGAGATGGCAACACATCACATTCTGGGGGCTAGGATTTGCTTTTGAACTTGAGCTGTACAGGCATTAAAAAGATTCATATCTCTTGACTATGTCATTTACATGCAAAATGAGTGCATTTATCTTGCCCTGCAAGATCTCATCAGGAAACACATCTGACATTCCAATGAAGGACAATTTTCACTTAGTGTTCACGGAGGATAAGCAAGCTCTGGATCACCTTTCACCTACGCACAAAGACGGAGCTGAACAACAAAAACAGTGTCAACATAGTACTGATGGAGCATCATCCAGTACTGCCTGTCCTGATGCAATATTTTGGATTCCTGCTCCATCAGCTGGAATCCTGCACAGTGTGCATGGTGCAGCAGAAGCCTTGCCACTCAGTACTAACCCAGCTCAGGCCTGTTAGCATCCAGGAGGTCAGCTACCCGCATGCAGAACCAGCCTGTTCACACACAGCAAGCCAAAAGCATCCATCCTGGCATCCTCGTGAATGTGCAGCAGCCGGTTTTCAAACCCGAGCACACCAGGCTGCTATAGGTGCACAGATTGATCTGGAATTATTCGGCAGCCAGATGTCTAGAACTGACTAGGCCACTGAATTGCCAAGAAAAACAATCAGCTATTTCCAGAAAGTTACTGGGCTGGCAAGTCTACAATCTGCAGCAAAAGGAGTCCGAGTCTAACCCATAATTTTAATATAACTGCCGATCATCATTATTTCCTGGCTACAGAGGATGAAATAAACTGCTCATCATCTTTTTAATTAAGTTATGTGGCTACAGTACACACACTACAAAGCCTGCAATAGCAGAATTTGCTGTCACAGAGGAGCATAGAGCAGTAGGCATTTTGAAATTAAAATTTCACATAAGCGTCCAAAACCACGTTAAGAAAGCTGGGAGAAATTCAGGCTGTGTACACCACTGAGTCTACTGACTTGAAGTATACCAGTCAGCACCCTGCCAACTGAGGTTAAAAAACAAACACATAAATAAATTTTAAAAAAACCCCACAACAATTATCCAGGGACGCCTTACACCAGGGCTGGCAAATTCACGAGCTGCTATTCATCATCCTATAAGCAGAAAAATTGAGCTGTTTGAGGAGAAAATGTGAAGCCTCATGGACAGGGTTTCCCCTATTTAAAGGTTTCTGTCAATCATCCAAACTTGGTTGCAGCAGCTGTGGTGCTCAAGAGGTGGTGTTACCTCCAAGGCATCCTGGAGGTAACAGAGCCCTCTCTGGAGCATCCATCTGGGCCACACACACGGGCATCCTGCTGATGATGTGTGCACTTCCTATAGGATTCAGCCCCCAGCAGACGGATGCAGTGCATGAGGGCCTGCACTGCTGTGAGGATGCTCAGTGGGTGCTTCTCCCTCCTAAAACTCCCCTTAACTGGAACATCATTTACAGATGAGGAAACACAGCCCAACATCTGCATCTGAACACCCCAAAAGTTCCCCTCCCAGCAGAGGCTCACCCTGCTGTGCACGGCCAGGCTGGAGCTGGGCAGCCCAGGCACAGCAGGGAATTCCACACTCCAGCTCACTCGAGGTGAGTGAGCTCACAGAGCTGATCACTGCAGTGCAATCAACATTAATCCCTTGGGGCAAAGCACATGTCAAGGTTTAGAAGAAAACAAGCATTTTGAAGCAGTGCAAACACACACAAAAATGCACTCCATTGTACAAGGCTGGCCTGGCTCTGCAGCCGGGGAAGGGCTGGCACCACCCGTGGAGCCTGGATCAGCTCCTTCTCCTCAGGGCTTGGTTTATCTTCCAAACACAAAACCCTTTTCTTGACCAAAACAGACAACAGAAACCAATCCAGAAGTGTGCTGCTTCTCCCTGTCCTCATTTCACTGCTTACAACCTCTTACCCCACAAACCCCACCTCCCAGTCTCCCTTCTTGTCCCCTCCTCACTGAGACTTGTGTGATGCTCCCACGGACAGGGAGTTTGTCTCACCTTTGAGTCTCTGAGTGCCTCTGCACTGCAGTCAAAACGGCATCCTCTTGTCCAAAGGGGAAGCACTGTTCATGAAAAACCTTCAGATAAAGCAGGCATTAAAGTTGTCCCTCTTTTCCCTGAAGATATTTTGCCACACCAGTGTTTGCTGGGCAGGGAACAAGTGATATCCTCATGGTAAGGACAACTATCAGAGCTGAAAAGGGAAGGAGTGAACAGTGCTCCTGGTCTAAGAGGAAAGAACAAGTGACAAAAGAAATAGGCAGAGGTTGAGGTGAACCAGCTCTTTGGATACCTGTTTGCTTCTGCAAATGCTCCTTCCTTGTTCTCTGTTCTGGCCAGAGCCCATTTTTCTATTCAGATGTGTACTAAAGCAGTGTTGGCTGGCCCTGGACACTCTCAGGCAGTCCCTGCTTCTCACCAGCCTCTTTTTTACAGAGAAAACCATTAAACTTCTTTTTTTTTTAATTTGGTATTATTTATTTTGCCCCCAAATCTGGCTCCAGGAATGGCTGATAAATGACTTTAACATTTCAAACAATCAATTTTGGTCGGAGATCAAGCAAGAACCTGGATGGTAAATAATTGGGAGGGTTATTGATGATGACAGACAGATGGTTAGCATGGAAGACTAATATCAAAGTGACCTCCAGCATCTCGGTCCCAGTGACCCTTGAAGCAGCATGTAATGTGACCATCAGCTCCATCAAGCAGAGGATCAGATATGCTCACCCTGTGAACAGAATACTTTGGAAAACAGCTGTAATATTCAGCGTCCTTTGATCTTTCTATTGCCTCCCAATATGCTTATTGCCACTTCAAATCAATCTCCTGATGACTTCTCAGGGAAAGAGGAGACCTGTGCTACAGCCCACGTGTTACACAGGCGTTCTGAACGTCTCTGGGTATTAAACACTCTCTAGCACATTTCTTCCCTGAGAGGGAGTCCTGGGTGCTCCTGTAAACTATGGCTGAGGTAACCACATTTCTGTCCACGTAAGACTTTCCATTGTCATCCCAAAGGAAAAATGCCTCCTGACTTCCCCTCTGCAGAGCAGTGCAGCTGGCAGGACAAGTGGCACCCTGCCTCCTGCCCAGAGGTAAGGGAATGATCCCTATATATGGGCTCAGAAGTGACTTGGGAACTTGCACGAGGTAAGGGCATTGTCATACACTGGCACACGTCATTATTCCATGGGTAAAGCTTCTCTAGTCTGTAGCAGTGGAAAGGAAAAAATACCAGAAAGATTTCATTAAAAATGCTCAGGGAAAACGTTTTCAGGTTTTCTAATCTTTTGGAAATATTGGAACTATTTGAAACCTCCCTCAACTTATGCCACAGAGAAGAAAACAGTAAGAAAAGACAAGGATTTGGAGTAATTTGGGTCTATAACAGGACACAGAATTTTTACAAGCCATTTTTCATCACAATATTTTTTCAAACTTCCCCCTCTCACCACTCCCCACAAAGATGTGAAGAACCCACATTTTATAATTCTCTGACTTTGCTGCTTTGGTGCTTTTGGCAGGAGCAAATGTCAACCCAGCTCTGGCTTGGATTTTAGGGAAATACCTCTATTTTGCATGGATTCACCTGCTGCTTTTTAGGACCTTGCACATCCAATAACCTGCAAGGCTCAAGTTATTCTGCTTTGCAAGAAATTGGAGGCAAAGGACACAGGACAGGGCAACCTGGCAGGAGTCAGGCAGCGCTGTCACCAGTGCAGAGATTCTGACAGGTTTCCACAGCACAGAAGGGAGGAGGTGATATGAAATGATGGACAGAATATTAAACCAAAAGGAAGAAGCAGAGATCCTCCCCAAGCAGTCGCTCACTGTTTCTCTGTAAACAAACAAACATGTTAATAAAGGAAGAGAAAAAAGTCAAAATGGACTTTGCAACCAACTAAAGAAAGCCCTAAAAAGGGATAGGGACTATGAAGGCCAAGACACACAGGAATCCTGACAGAAAGAGAAGTGCTGGAAGTTAAAAAAGACAGTGAAACATAAGATGTCAGGGAGAACTCCATCAAGACTAGAAAACATTTTTATTATACTTGGCATTAACAACTGAAGTCCTCTAACTGTGGCTAAGATGTAGAAGGAACCTCTATAATACTCCATTGTATATTAATTTTACATCAAGAAAAACGTAACGCTCTGGGAACATGATGCCTCTGTGCTGCCAGCTGCCAGCACGGCTTCTCACCCTCCTTGCTCTGCTCCTGGCCAAGAAGCCTTCCAGAAGAGGGTCAGTGAGGTCTGGGGCTGCAGTTTGCTATGCCTCGAGGCCTTGAGAAGGGAGAAGCCGATGTGCTTCACTGGGGACACGGCTCTGCTGGCAGGGGAGACACCCCCTTTACAGAGAGGGGATGGAGCCACAATTCCAAGACACTGATGGAGATTTTCAGGGCTAGAAATGATCCCTGTTGCTCCAGGGGCCAACACCCCCTCAGCACATGGTGTTACCCTTTGGGTTTTGCAGCCCAGCAGCTGGAGCCCCTCGGCTGCTGCAGACGCGCGTGCCGGTGCTGCAAAGGGTGCAGTGGAAAGGGCAAAAACGCTGTGCTAGGAGACAGCTCTGCTTGTGACATCTTGGGGGACATTTCCCCACTGAAAGGCTTGGCAAGCACGGCAACAGCCTAACCAGGGAAGTGGTTCAATCACCATCCCTGGAGGGATTTAGTAGGTGTGTAGATGTGGCACTTAGGGATACGGTTTAGTGGTGGGCTTGGCAGTGTTGTATTCACAGTTGGATTTGGTCATCTTGTCCAGCCTAAATAAATGGATTCTATGTAATACCTCTGCCAAGCAGGAATATCACAGCTTTGTTTGACTGTCCTCCTGAAGCACAGAGTGTGACCAGGAAACTGAAGAACCTCTCTCTCCTATGCATATGGACTTCCTCTCCTTTTTCTCAGCTTCTCAAAAAGATGCAAATAATGGGATTTCAAAGTCATGGTATTTCTGTGCATGGAATGTCAGTCACCAGCCCAGAACTTTGCCCATCCTGGGCATTTCTGAGGGAAACTCACACCTGACCAAAGCAGCAGCAGCCATACTTCTGCACTTCCACCTGGTAAAACAGATTTCTTGGTGGGGCACTCTTTGGGGTAGAACATACAAAAAAGAAGACGGTTTTGTTTATAATGTTTCACTTACAAGAAAAAGCTTTGAATGCTTTTCAGTTCAGGGCTCAGTAGGCAAATTCTGAACCAGGTAAATGATGAGTGACTGGTATTCTCATCCCTCTCTTTTCCTCCCTCTTCCCCAGCTGAGGAATACATTGTGTAGGATCCTACACAGAGGGTGAGCAGAGCTTTGACAAACACAGGGCCAAGTCCATAACTGAGACTTTCAAGTGGTTGTGCTGAGGCAGTAACTTCATGGTTTGTTCAGTTCCAGACTTTAACCTCAGTGCCAAGAATCAATGCCACATAATAATGAAAAGTCTAAAGTAATTTTTAAATACAGAGGGAGAGAGAAATGCAGTGCAAAATACAGCTAAAAATAAAAGAGCAAAAGTAAGCAAATAAGGAATGCTCAAAATGGGCATGGCAGTTTCCTCTGGATCAAAATTAAGACTTAGTTACCACCCAGTCTAGTGAACCTGGAGTGGATCTGGAAGACATTAAAGATTTGGAATAAAAAATAGAGAGTTGAAAAATTATATTTGATTGCTAATTAAAATAAACTGCAAAAATAACAGCAATGGGCTGCCAGTATTATTTGTACTTCTGTAGTGCATCCAAACACACTGTGTGGAATTGCACCGTTCAGTCTTTGAAAGAGGAACATTTGAATAAAAATGCATAACCCAGTTTAGGAACTTTAGAAGCAGTGCACAGAAATCCCCTGTATGTTCTGAAGCGTGAAAGCCAAGCCTCAGCTGGGACTTGAGACAGCCATGAAGACCTGATGGCTCAGGCTCAGACTAGACCTGGTGCCCAGGCTGGATCCCAACTGGAATCCCCTGGGCCCACAAGCAAGGGGATATCCTCAGGTGCCAACTCATATCCTATATAAGATATACCATCTTAATTTAATGCATCTTTTGGCCTTTCAACTACAGAGTGTATTGAATGCCATAAACTGCCTTTGAACTGCTTATGGAAACGTATTTATTTATTTATTTACTTACTTATTTATTTCCTGAAGAAAAGCAAAGTATCTGGGGGAGTTTTGGTTGGGTTTTTTGTTTAAAGCGTGGCCTGAACTAAACTGGGTTCTGCCAGCCGTCGATTTGGTCTAGACAGCTTGGGCTGTGATTCCATCAGATCAGCCATGGTCAGAGAAAGCAGGACAGCCCTGCTGGGAGCCTCCCAGAGGAACCACGAGTGTTGGCAGACCCGATGGCAGCGATCCCCCAGACAGTGCGGATCAAGAGTCCACAGAGCTTCTCATAGCTAAGGGACTGGGTCTCTCACAAGAGATTAAAGATGGAACTGTGGTCCATGAAAGGCTGCCCTTAGAAATTTTGTCACCAGAGGAACCTTTGTCCCTGTCCCTACTCCCATTCCCCCATGGCAGGACTCCAGTCAGCACGTACAAACCAGTTCAAGGGAAGTGAATGTCCTCCAACATGAAACTTTCAAAGGACCAGAGATCTGAGAAACTAATCAGATGACTGGTTCATTTGTACTCAGGAAACTAAGGTATGTTTTAAAAAGCTTGACAGTCTCTTTTGCATTTGATAAATTACATACATTAGCCACCCCAAAGGTCTGCTCAGTAGCTGCCACCCCACTGTAACATCTTGCTTTCTTCTCCACGGGAACTCTATAAATTCACTATCCTTTTCTTGTAATCCATCTTCCTCATTACTTCTGTCAAGGAACCACTTGAGCTTCTTTAATTCAACCACATTTTCCCAGGCACAGCTAAAAGCCTTTGGTTGTGTTCATGACAGGAAATGCCTGGTTATCTGTTAGGTAAAACTGATTAATAAATACAAAAGCTTCCAGGACAGCGTTTGGTCTTCTAAAAGTGGTTCTCGGTCCAGTCCTGTTGTCCCATTTCCTTAAGACAGAGTATCTTTACCTTTGTCTAAACCCCATGGCAATATTTCAGGACCCTACCAGGGGCAGCAGTGGTTAAGACCAGCGCAGATCTTCCACAGGGCACCCACCAACTCCTGAACTTCATCAGAGGTCCGATATTTTGGCTTCAAGGCTTCTCCTTGCTGTTTTTCACCAAAGTTCATCCATTCCTCTTCCATGGTGTCAAAAAATCAGCAGACACTCACTTTGTTTTATGGTGTCTTTTGCCCTTTGAATGCATTTAGCACTGCAGGAAAAATAATACTGGTTTGTCAGATTTCTACAATTTCTAATCAATCCAGAACTTTTCCCCTTCTGCATTCTTTCCCTCTGCCTTTCTGTTTGTATTCCTTAGCTCAGGAAAGCAGAATCTGATTTCCCCTAGGCCAGTTTTTGATTTTTGTTGTAGTTTTACCTGGCAAATGTTACTCTGCTCATTAGGTCAGATGTAAATTTTTGATGGCAGCATTGAAGATGACAGCCAGAAAACATGAAAATGGTACCATGCAAGAAGAATTATGCCAGGGGTATTTAACAGCAGAGCACTGTACAGAGGGAACAACTGCATTGGGCCCTCTGTAGATGGGTGTGTGAGTTGCTCACAGTTACTCTGGCATTTAACACTCAACCAAGAAGGCAACCAAGGCCATGCAAAAGCACTGAGATAGTCTCTGTGAGAGCCCTGTATAACTTTGAGCTTAACAGGCACAAAATAATACTACCATCTTTTTACGGGGTTTTTTTTGGTGGTTTGTTTTGTCTTGGTTTTTTTTTTTTTGGTGCAGGAAGGGAACTTTCTATATTAAATCTATTTTTAAACTAAAAAACTATTTTCACTTAAAAGCCAAAAATCCCTTTAGACATGGCAGCCCTGTGTCTTCAGCTTATATGTTTTCAGAATATATATATATATATATTTTTTTTTTAACATCTGCCCCACAGGAAAGAACACTTTTCTTCCATGGCCATCAAACCCCAAAAATGAAGTCCCAGAAAGAAATGCCATGGTCTGGTTTTTTTACCTGTTCTATCCTTTTTCCACTCAGGGTTTGAATGAATGTCTTTTGGGAAGAGAAAGGAAAAAGGAAAGGGGCAATACGATACGAAATGTGTCTGGCAAGGGTTAGGCAAGAGGCTCTCCAACATAGAAAGACAAGGCAGGGTAGAAGAAGGAATGGGCAAATCCTGACCTCTCTGAGCTCACCAGGGGTTTGGCAGGCACCAGAGAGGGTCCTGAGCATCTCTGTGCTCCACACCCTGTCTCTGCTCTTCCCTCTCCAGTGCCCAGTGGGACACAGCCCCTCACACAGGCTTTATTGCATTAAAGATCTGTGAGCTGGTGCCCTTGTGTTCCTTCTTTTATAAAAGAGGAATGTGTTTTGGCTGCTGAACAAGAACAGTAAAGATGGGTTGTAACAGATACAGTCAAGCTGCCTAAACCAGCCTTTTTCATTTTATCTCTTCCCTCCCCCCCTTCCCCATTTGATTCACATAACAAGCAAATCCACCCAGCGAATATAAACATAAATAGATTTCCATGGGAAAGTTCGTTTAAAAACCCTCAAGTCTTTTTTAAAAAGAATTGAATAGATATGTCAATGAGCAGCTGTAAGCTAAAATCATCATCATTCTTACTCTTCTAACAAAATCAAGCCTAGAATCTTCCTGGGTAATTCCCATCTTTGCATAGGTCAAATACATAAATTATGTTACTTTTCCCCAAGCCTCCTCCACAGCCAAAACCAAGCCAGGATGAGCAATAAATTTCCTCACTAGATGGAGCAAGAGCATCTAGACAGTAGAAGGTATGCCAAAGTACTCCAGAGGGACTCTCAGAAGTGGGACAGCCCAACTCCATTTACGAGCCTCGGAAAACCACGGACAGAGCTCTTGTCTTTTCGACTTCTTCCAGCAATGTCAGTGCTGCGCTTCAGCAGCTGAGCAACACTCAAAAATCAGGGGGAATTCCCTGATATGGTAAAGTTCTTCAAAGGGAGAGGGGTTCCTGTCACCACCCGCTGCCTCCCTAGTTCCCACTCTCAGTAATGCTGCTGCTGACAGATCTATGTAAACCACGCTCCTACTGGCTTTGTTTGTGGAGGAACAGAAATTTTCAGTGGTGATGTCTCATCCAGCTCAGCCCCCTGGGCAGGGTTTGAGTTACTGGTGGTACAGGGACACCTCAGCTACTGCAAACCCATGGCAGGAAGCTGACTTGGGTTTTGGCTGGAAGGCATGAAAGGCACCTCTGTGTAGCCATTGTTGCTCTCCCTCGCTGAAGTCAGTGCCATTTTCGGTTGCTGATAAAACTCCTCCTGGTGTTACCAGCACAGAGGGTCTAGCATGGAGTACCATGGAGGGTCTAGCACCATCACATCAGAAAAAGCTGGAGGACTGCAGTGTTTCTTGGGGTAGGAGCTACTGATTGTACTGATTGATGGAGTGACATTTTCTGCAGGCTGTCTGGAAACTCCAGTGAAATCCACCACTGAGGGTTATTCCTGTTTCCCCACAGCATTAGATCTGTGGCAAAGTGTCATAGTTTAACCCCAGCTCCCTGCCAGCCCCTGCACTTTCAAGGCAAACTGCATCCTCTCCTCCTCCTTCCTGAGACGTCACAGTGGCAAAACCAGTTTATTTCCTAACTGGAGATTCAGCAAGTCCTTGGTGTTCTGACTTTTGATACTCCATTCTGAGGAAAACTTCTGGTGTGGAAAATACCACCACCATTCTCTAGGGCTGAAGTTTAACAACAAGTGAAAATAGGATGTAGACAAGCCTAAGGATATTTTTAAAATGTTCAGCAACCTTAATTATTGGCCCTGTTGACAACTTGTGCTGCCTGTGTCTGTCACCAGAAGAAATGACAGGACAAACAGTCAAAGTCCTACAAAAACTGCCTCATGCTAACAACAAACCATACAACAAGGATCATTTCTCCCCAGTATTTGATAACCGAGGATTAGAATGAGTCTTTGGTGCAACATGAGGAGAAAAAGTCCCCTTTCTCCCCAGCTTATTCCACCCCATAACCCAGTCCCATCCTGACCTTTTAGCCACCTTTGGAGAGCTGCAATTTTACTCAGAGATTTGCAGTTTCTCAACAGGGGAAATTATTGATGTGAGAACAATCATTTGGCAAGGCGGCGTACGTGCCGTACTTCTAGGAAAGGAAAGGACAACTCGCAGCAAACATTCCTAGTGGGATGAAATTCTGCTCTAACATATTTATCTGCCTTCCAGAGAGCTGATTTTCCCCCAGGAATGCTGTCTTGCGACAGGAACTGTCCTTTCTGCCACCTTCCTTTCAGAGTGTGACGTGTTTCACAAAATGCCTGGATAAGTAACATTGCATCTTAAGAAGGCTAAATTACGACAAATAAGAGGCAGAGCAAGATGCAAACAAAGGCATAAAAATGTTTTTAAAATGTCAAGTATTTTTGTAGCAGATTACAATAGCTTTTTTTCCCCCTCCATCTTTTTGTCCTCACAAAATATTTTCCTGTTGGACAAAGAAGCACAGACTTAAAACAGAGTTTTCTCCTGTTTTCTTAGACTATTTTCTACTAAAAAGGAATCTTGAAAAACAAAATAACCCACTTCCCAAAATAATTTCCAGTTTTTTATAAACAAAATATTTGTACCCCAAAGTTGTGGTTTCTCATTTCATTTTTTTAAATCCATGAAAAAAAACCCCAACACTTTTGTCTTCTGAAATCCTCTAAGGAGGAAAAAAACCCATAACCAGCTCTTCACAATAGTAGCACATGCTTGCTTCATATGCTTGCTCCTGCCTTCTTTTATGTAGAGATAAGCACATGTTGTTGCAGGATTAGATGGGAGACTTCCAAATCACACAGGAGGTGGCAGGAGGATTGCTCTTTCTGCAGCAGAAGGCATGAAAACTGCTGCATGTTCTCTTCTACCTCAATAAATATCTGTGTACACAGTGAGACTGAGGTCTCTGGCTCAGGTTTGCTTGGATTCTGTCAAACTTTATGGTCCTGCATGGGGGAGAGGCACATATATTCATTATCTTATGGCCTTTCAGGAAATAACGTTTTGTCTCCACCTACTAAGTTTTTGCCTTGTTTTATGTGGAAAACGAGGCTGTTGGTTGTGCAGCTTGCCCATGTCCCTGATATATTTTGAAACCCCCCCAAATTCCTGCATGAGTGGAGGATTCACAAGTTGCTCCTAATTACCCATGGTTTTAACCTCTGACTTTGAAGGAAGCAGCTCCCAAGCCCCTGCATAAATCATAGAATCACAGAATGGTTTGGCTTGGAAGTTTTGGGAAACTTCCCAGTCTGACCATGCAGGAGCTGCTCTGGCAGTCCCACTCCCACCACCAGAGGCTTTCACTGCTGGGACTGAGGCAGCAGCAGCTCCAGTGACCCCACGGGTCCCCTCCTGACTCCCCATACACCCCACCCTCACACCCAGAAAAGTTTTCCTTACTGGTTCAACTCCAGGCTTCCCACAGCAGAGTCTCAGAGATCC
Source organism: Corvus kubaryi (assembly GCF_017639235.1). NCBI lineage: Eukaryota > Metazoa > Chordata > Aves > Passeriformes > Corvidae > Corvus > Corvus kubaryi. The sequence goes on along the minus strand of NW_024582060.1, from coordinate 2,282,740 downwards.
AGAACCTTAAAGCAATTTATTCGTGGTGCAGCAACACAGGAAGAGCTCAAGCTGGTGCCTCTGAGGAGGGGCCCCGAAGTGAGGAACCCCTGGGCTTTTACCCCCTCACAGTCCAAGCACCCGAAACTCCCACTCTTCCTCCCGAGCCCTGGGCTCCCGCCGTGTCCCTGGGTGTCACCTGGCTGGGTCACAGGTCCCTCTGTTATGCAAAGGTCTGCAGTTCACAGCCTCTTGTCCCGGGCTCGCACCCAGAGCTCAACCTGCAGCTCCTGCAGCACCTGCACTGAAGCAGAAGGGACCTTGCAGACCATCCAGTTCCAGCCCCTGCCACGGACAGCGGCACCTTCCTCTAGACCAGGGTGCTCAAAGCCCCACCCAGCCTGCCCCAGGCATCCACAGCTTCTCCGGGCAGCCTGGTCCAGGGCCTCACCACACTCACAGTAAAGAATTTCTTCCCAATACCCAATCTAAACCTGCTCTCTTTCAGTCTGAAGCCGTTCCCCCTTGTCCTGCCACTACATGACCTTGGAGTCCCTCTCCATTTTTCTCTTAGGCTCCCATCAGATACTGCAAGGCCACAATTAGGTAACCCTGGAGCCTTCTCTTCTCCAGGCTTTCCTCACAGGAGAGGTGCTCCATCCCTCTGATCATCTTGGTGGCCTCCTCTGGACTCCCTCCAACAGGTTGATGTCCTTCCTGTGCTGTCTCCACTGTCTCCCAAAAACAAAGAGACAATTGAGACAGTCAGGGAGACTAGAGCTTTCATCATGTGAGATCTCTCTTACCTGTTGGTTACACACACCAAACACAGACACTGGCAGGCACAGCTGTGCAAAGGAAGCAGTCCTGAAAGGATCAGTGGGGTCAGGATTGAGCTCTTAATTATCAGATGCATCCAATTAAACTGACTGCAAAGTACCAACTGGATGCTGACATTAATACTGTAAAATATGTTTTACAGTTACAATTGCATCAATGAGAACCATAATACACTAATTTCCTGAGGCTGTTTTATGTACTTCAAGTGGTTTGAGCTTGAGAAACATAACTGGGAAAGCATAACAAATGCGTATTTCTTGGTGGTTTGCCTGGATTTGTTATGAAGCTGAAATCTAGACACTGGTCAAATGGTTCTTTATGGGTATTGGTCATAGGTCTTTCCTTTTTACTTTAATTTCCTGTTACATTTCTATTTAGAATTTGAAATTGTCTGTTCTGAGAATTTCCCTTGTGGTTGCTCCACTTCAATCAGAGAAATTCATGTGGGCATTTTCTGGAAGCTAAGTATGCAGGTCTGAACTTTTTCTCAACTGTTCGGATTGCAGCTTTCAACACCAGAATTCTGTAAAATACTTAACACTCCAATAATGAGAGAAAAGAGCCCAGTTCCCTCCACCTTGACCCGTCTCCCCAGCAGGACCTGCTGGAGCCTACAGAAAACAAAAACCAAGGCTCTGTAAAGAGTTTGACTTTCTAAGAAAAGATGTGGATCTGTTTCTCTCCTGAGTCACACCGTGGTGACCCTGATGGAATCCTTCTCGCTTGTGCAATCACGGCCTGGAACCAGGAGGAGGGTCATGTCCCCAGCATGTCATTGGACACTGGATTTACCTGTGCTGCAGCCAAGGAGCACAGACATCAGTCTGCAGACATCCTCTCAGGGTGGTTTTGGGCAGCACAGGACACTGCAAGGCACCCTGGAAGCTGGTCCCGTGGCCCCTGGATGGGGTGGAAGAGAAGCTCAAGTCATACACGACACCAGGTTTGCTAGGTCATCTTTATGGACAGTAAAATCCAGCTTTGGGGCAAGTGACAAAAAAGGGTATAAATGGATGTGTATCACCTACCAAAATCAACTCTGCAGCTCAGAAACCAACCTAATCAGGCACGGTGATGCCTCTGTGCAGATAGAGGCTTCTGTAAAACATATCCTAAATCAGAGCTAGTCACACAGGAGCTCCCTGAGCCACCAAAGAGAAGAAAATAGTGGGAGGCCACTATTAATCTCACCTAAATGAAATGTCTAAAATAAGTGTGATGATTCACATCCTAAAAAGGACTGTTAGTCCTTCTTGTCAGTAAAAGGAGCCGAGGGAGAGCCTTGCTCAAGTGGGGATATTTATACTGCAGCCATGTACGAGGAGGTGAGGTTAAAGCCTGTCCCATCAGTGCCCCTTGGTAAAGAAAACACTGTTACCAGGATCATGCCCTGAAGTGCTTCATCAAAAAAGGCAGGAACTCTTCCTCCACTTCCAGCTTGGCATCATGGTTGTTTAAATTGAACTCGAAAAACTTCCTGGCCATTTGCAACAGCATTAGAAGGACTTGTGAGAACAATTTTCATGCCTTTTGCAGAGCTGGAAGTGGTGGGACTGTTTTTGGACATTGATTTACTCACATGAATGAACTCTGGCATGATTCTACCAATGCAATGTAAATTGCAACTGAAGACTCCTGAGCTCTACTCTCTCTACAATTTTTACATAATAAATGCTTATTACAGTTCTCAGAGCAGGAATGAAGAGGCAGGGAAACTCCACTTAAAAACATATTAATCTTTTTAGCACATTGCAAAGATAAAATGCACAAAGCTGTTGTAAATAGGAGGTAAGGTAGAAATCTCAAGCTTTCCCAGAAACCTCATTTTATTACTCAGAGCTCCATTAGGTTGATGACCAGGCTAGAATTCAGCATTATTCATGCTTTGCAATGTCTAGCCCTCTTCCTGTCTGTCCATCGAGGCTGCTGTCGTTAAGGGCCCTCCCAGGAATCTCGCAAGAAATACACTGACAAGATATAAAGATTGCATTTCAAAGTCTGCTCTTCACTTCTGCATCCAGGGGAAAAAAGAGTTGGTGGGGAGTCTGGCCCTCTCCCTCTGCAGGCAGCAGGACCTCCACAATTTACTGCAAGGAAAACAAGGATAAGGATCCCAGGTTACAATAATCAAGGCGAACACAGCAAAACATGAGCATAAAGAGCTAAATTCAGTATTGTTTTCAGTCAGGGGTTCTGTGGTCACCAGTTGAACACACGAGGGCTAAACACTTGTCCAGCAACTGGAGCTGCATGACATCCTCATCCTTTTTGCCCACGCTGTCTCGGAGAGCTGGACAGGATCACACATTCACGCTCTCTGCATCCAGCTAGACAGCTCTTCGAGTGACCTGCTTTTACAAAAATGCTGAGTTCAGTGGAAGTTACTGTGCATAACACTCAAAAACAGGGACATAGGAGGCAAACCTATTAAGCACCTTCTGAACCAAGACCAAATAACCAGGCTTTGTGGAGCCTTTTTCCTCATCTCCATGAAAACCAAGTCAAAGCTACACAAAACTGGAAAACAGATTGCCCAATGTTTTAACAACCCTTAGAGTACCCTTTGGGGAGTACAAGCATATCTAATATAGCACCCCTAATATTTCTGTAATCGATTTTTCCATTCATTAACTCAACCAATTCTTCTTCATTCCTGGCACGCCACCCTTGGACACTGAAGGGATTAACATCAAGCAGTGCCTGTTAAGTATGATGCTTTTTTGAGGGATATCATTAGCAAAAGACCTGATCCATGAGGTGATGAACAACCACAAATCTCCCCAGCAGTGGCAGAGGCACACACTGGTCTTTGGCCAGCCACAGCAGTAACAAGTCATTTGTCATGCAGCACTGCTGAGCCCACGCACAACAGAAATGCACTGCAAGAGCCCCTCAGGCCACAGAGCCCTTCCACTGCCTCCTACAGATCCTGCTACTCAACAAATTCCACCACGGTCAGCTGTGAAAAACTGCTGGGCATCATGGTGGGAGAGAGCTTCACTGGAGGAACAGGGAGAACAGAACAAGCAGATAAAAATTATTAAGAGGAAAACAGGTCACTCAGTGTTTCTCTCACGTGGGTGGCTTTTTCCAGCTAAAATATAAAAATCCTCATTTTCCCCTGTGCGTCGTAGGAATGCAGACAGGACTGTAAAACATAAAATGCGATCCAGCTGGAAATCCATACCTCAGCACAGCAGTTCTCAGGCTTTTTCAGAGGTATCTCCCTCTCAAACCTATTCCACACTTGACCCTGTCTCCCCTCATCTAAGCACCTCTTACAGGCAGTCTGGAGCCGGCAGGACACGCCATCGCCATCGAGGAAGGTGCTGTGGAAGAAGGCTGGGTGGGAGCACCTGGAGAAGGTACTTTGTGGTTGGATGGAGAAGTTTAGGGCGGGGCCACATCAGGGGACAGGGCAAAACCACAGACTTGAGAAGATGTGAGAGACACAGTAGCCAAAGGGATCACCCAGAGCCAAGTGATAACTCTTCTCCCCAAACAAACACGAAGGACCATGTGGGTTTTCAGCCAACTGGCATTTGTTTCCTTATTGTGTAGATAGCAGCTTTCTATGGAAACCATTTTGGCACTTGCCAGTGTTCATTATTTTTTTCATTGTTCTGAACAAAGATGTCAGTATTTCTGGTGGATTCTGACCAAATCTGATTCATGCTTTCCAAGCTAAGAAAATAGGACCAAAACCCAAGCTCCTGTGGAATTTGAGTACTAAGGTATCAGAAGGGAAGGGCAGAGAAGCTAAATAAGGAACTAGAGGATAATAGGATATAAAGTACTAGTACTAGTTAAAAGGAGGTATTCCTGCCTGTGGAAAACACTTGAGCCAACCACACAGAAGGGAAAGCACAGAACATTAAGATTTCCAGTATTGAAACAAAGTCCTTTTCATTTCAGTAGGGTCTCCTAAAGCTTTCACCTGAGAAAATGAGCCCTGGGAAAGTTTATTCTGCTTTGCTATTGTCCAAGAAAAACTGAGTACCAGTTCCCACAACATTTCATGAAACTGGAATGTGTATGTGCATATATTTTTCAAAAATTCCAATATGGGCATGGGTTGAAGTGTACACCAAGTGCAAAACCAAAGCTCATGAGTTTTGTATCACTAACGAGCACTTTTCACACTAATGTGCTAGGAAAGGTTGCAGAACAAGAATGAGAATTTGCTTTGCAGGAGTCTTTCTCTATCAGCTACACCTACAGACTCACTCTACTTGGGTAACTCACATCCGTCCCTATATTTCAAGACGGGTGTAAGAGGTGTCTGAACTGTCTTTCTCAAAGCTCTATTTGAAAGCATGCAAAATGCTTCTAAATTTCCACAAATTCTGATGGGGAGAGAGAAGAATACAGGAGTCCTTGCAAAAAATTAGTACAAGGCTATCTGAAATCAGATCCCTGAAATCCAAGGCACATTCCAATTTGTGTTCTTCTTTAATTTGGCATTTGCTCATTGCTAAGCACCTTTCCTCATGCAGCACTGACTAGTCTAGTGAAGCTGTTGATGCAGGACTAAAGTAGGATTAATCTGCACAAGCGACCCTAGATGATGACTGCAATTTATTCCCCAGCAGAACTAACTCACCCTCACACCACTTGTTAAACCACAGGGCAGTGCTGGCAGAGATAAAAGGTGCTGCCTCTCAGGAGAGGCTGAGCACAGCTCGCTGTCCCCATGTGCACACAGGAGTGTAAAATTGATCCCGTTTTCCTGCACATACTTTGCCACAATGCACTTGCTCCACCTGTTGTCCACTTGCTTTTCTACAAGTCCACCTACAGCTGCGCTTGGTGCAATTGCTTTGCCTTTAGGGATGCTTAGGGATCTTTCTGTCTGCCTTCTCACTCCTAACACAGCCAGTATCACTGCCTTCCCTACCAACTCTGAAAAAAACCATCTGCAGTTCAGGAACAGCTGAAGAACCACAGATCTGACAGAGATCGAGCTCAGCTTTAATCACAGTAGTTACTGAGAGCCTGACAAGTGTCAGTCAGGAAAGCAGGATGCACTAGGTAGTTAATTCCTCAGCAAGGCATCCTCAGTCTAGGTTATGGGATTAATAGCACATGCACATTCCTACTTTCCAGCACTTCCGCTAGATTATCACCAGGAACAAGGAGAAAAAAAGTCTTTTACTGGAAGAAACAGGCACTTCCACTGAACAGCTCTGGCAGCATCAGGGTGCTCCCTGTGTGTATTCAGTTGTGCTATTTGCTCCTAATGGGTAGGAATGACCAACCTAGAAGGTGGCAGCAAAATACTGCCTGGCTCCTCTGATGCCAACAGCAACCAAAATGTAAGATTTGCTGTTACTGGATTGACACTGCTTTGGGGGGGGGGGGGGGGGAGAGAGAGAGAGAGAGAGAGAGAGATTCTTTTACCAAAGTGGCAAATCCTAATACTTTCATGCAAGTACCAGACCAAAGGTGAGGCAATACTCACATGCTGTGCTGAGGGGGAGCTGGGAGACACCTGAGAAAGAACATGGCTCTATTGATGAGGCATTAACACTTGCAGACACAGCACTTGTAGTGCCATGGGTCCCCTTAGGGCCACGACTGCTTTCTGAAGCCTGATAAGAGCAATTGCAGCACCACAGCAACAAGCACAGAATATTCAGAGCTGGAAGGGACCCACAAGGTTCATCTACTTTGCCATCTCCAACTGAGCTGTGGGCCAACGCCTCTCCTTTCGAAAGAGCCATCAGAAGTCATCTTCGGGCCACTCCACTGCACTGAGAGGGACTTCACAGCCCAGCAACAGCCGTAGTCTGGTGTCTGCTGCCCTCCCCTGCTCTGTCAGCATAACGGGAAGAGCAAGCACAGGGAGCCTCTCCCCCTGCAGCACGGGGACACAACCTGGTTGCTAAACGCTGCTGGAACAGCCCCAGGAAGGCCCGGCTGCTGACTAACAAGGAATAAGGCAGGGGGAGGGAGGAGTGCCATGGCACAGCTATCCTGCTCTCTCTTCCCTCCTGTATTCACCCACCCCCAGAACCTCCAGCCACTGTAACACAAGGGACAGGCAGCAACACCTGTTAGGCACAGCTCTCAAAGCGAGATTCCAAACCTTTCTGCACCCTCCATCCCAATCATCAGTCAGTCCCCACCACAGCTAGGAGCTTTCTTGAGCAGCAGAGTTGTCATGTCAACTTCCCCTCCTGCCCACGGGAATTTAAGGCTGAGGAGATGCTGAGGCCAGCAAAGACACACAAGGCAAGTGTCATTTATTGTGAACTTGGAGAACAAGTGCTCTCCACAGACTAAAATAATAAAAAGGGGGGAAAAAAAAGGAAGAAGAAAAGTTGAAATTTTGAAAATGAGACTAGGTAGAGTCAGTCTCTCCTCAGGCTGTGCAGAGCAACTTCAAAGCAAACCCCTTGGCACTGAAGTATGGCAGACTGAAACCAAGCTGGGCTTCAGATGGTCTTTTCCCAACACAGGAAACAGTGGACTTGGCTCTGGAACAATCTGAGGTGTTACTAAAGCCAAGTACAAGAAGTGACTGATGGAAAGGGAGGAATTACACCTTAAGATACCAATACAATTTTGAATTGGTTGGCAGCAGTGCCACGATAACTGCAAAATGGTAAAACATCAGTACACAAATGGCTTAGACAAATCTGTTCTATTCCCCACTCAATCTCAACACAATCACAAGACCAAGTTTTAAAAAGTCTGTTTCTTTAGTGTGCTTTTTTTTTAAGCCCCACAGCTGTGTCTTCCCCATTTCTATTTGAATGTTCAACCTTTCTTAGGACTTTTATACTGCCTCCATCATCCCAGCATCCAAGGCTTTCTGTGTGAAGGTCAGCAGTAAGAGGCAGCCCTCAGCAGGCTGGCAGATCCGTGTGCTTGTCGTTGGAGTTACAACTCTGCCTGGCATCCAAGTGCTTTGGAGAGTGGAGGGGTTGGCTTTGTCTCCAGAAGCTACAGCTTTAAGCACACCATCAGAAAGCAATGCTTCTCACTAAAAGGGAAAGCAGGCACAGGAATCAGTAAGCATTTGTTTAGATCCACTGTTCCGGAGCTGAAGTTTGTTGTTCCTAAGTAAATGCCCCCATAGTTTTCAAGGGGTATTTATTGCCTCCAACCCAACTTCTTTACATGTAAATATGAGCAAGTGTTGGCTCCAACACTGTTTTAACCCAATTGACTGCATGATGTGTGATAAACCACTGCTTGAAGAGTTTTGGAACCCTGAAGGACAGTTTTATTCACTTACCAGCCCTGAAAAGGAAACAAAAGAGGATGGGAGTAGAAGGGAAAAAAGACTGAAGCCAAATTAAATTAAATTTCAGGTGAATTTATTGAGTTACAAAGAACCTGCCAGCTCCACCATATTTACAAAGGTTTTCAACAGGATCTAGAGCTATTACTTCTACTGAACCACAAGTTAAAAATGCATAAACCAACCAAATCAACCACATCCATTATGTTAACTGTATAAACACCATTTACCTTACAGGACTTAGAGGCACACTCGAACATAGGGAAAAATGCTTCCCTACCACTGATTTCTAAAGCAAGATTCTTATTTCTCCCTCTGATGTAGCTATGCCTGAAGATCAGGAATCCTTACGCCACTGTTGATGGCAGTTGGTTGCTGCTCTTCAATATAGATGGTTTATGAATCAGGATTTTAATTAAAAGGTTTCTCAGAACTGCAAGGTGTTAAAATAATCTTAAAGAGCACAATGAAATCCCCAGTTGGTTCCATTTGATACTTTTGTGAGGTGTTACTGCTGCCAGATGTGCACATAAAATCCTGTCACCACTTTGGAGCCACAATCCAAGCAAACAAAGTCAAACTTCCCAGAGTTACTACTCACATCCCAAGCAGCACTGTAGAAACACACCTCCTGAAAACATCACACTGGTGTTCTCTTCTTCCTGTCCATGTCTCTCAGAGAATGATTTCAGTCAATTTCATCCATTCAGCTGCAAGAACAAATATTAATGCACCCTGAATTCCCTCATCCACCTGTCCATCCACAGAAGAGATCAAGGATTCTCAGAGAAGGGGAGGAGAGATCCTATCTCCCAGTTCAGCTGGGTTCATTTCCAAGTATATTGCAGCCACGTGTCACGTCCTGAAGAAGGCCTGCATTACAATTGCACAATGCCAGAGGGATGTGGACATGGCCTGGGTGCCCACACACCTGGATGCACACAGTTCCCACTCACAACAGGTGGCTCTGCTAGTCTTGTTTATGAGTCTACAGTAACATGTGCTTGATATTAAGCTTCACACATCATTTAATGTTTGGGGAGGAATTTATTCACTTGAGTGCCAGTGGCCCCTCTCAGGCCTTTCAGAGGTGAACATTTGCTGATCAGCAATCTAACACTGTAACACTGACTTGTAAGCTATCAACTAAGATTCAGAGTTACTCTAAGCACAGAAAGCTAAAACACCAGGAACTAAGTCAGTATCAAATCAAGTAGCAGAGAAGCTGCTAATAGAATTTCAGAAGGGGAAAAAAAAAAAAAACCAAAACAAACAAAAAACACTGAAGTATCTTTCTTGTACAAAGGAAGAGGAAACCTACCAGCCTGATGTTTAAAAGGGAAACATGTAATTTTGTTCCTACCACAAGGGCTACAAAAACAAAACCATAGAGAAGCCCAAGCACCATTCATGCATGAGAAACTACCTTCTAGCAAGAGGTCTTTTATGGAGTATGCGCTACTCTAATTTGAGCTGGCATCAGACCTGGGAAGTCTTGTTCCACATGTCAGCAAGACTGTCAGAGGCACACCACACTGTCACACTGCTCTCCTCAGAAGAAAAAAAACACCCTCCACACTTACAAAGCAAGCTACAGAGCTGCTCACTGCAAAGCAGCAGCTACTCTAGGATTTTTAAACTTTATGATCATATCAAAGAAATTCTCATCAACATTGAGATTTGTAGCTGGGCCATGCTGAGAACACATTCAGCTCAAGCAGCACACACACAAGTGTCACCCATGTTGATATCCAAGGTCAGAATCAAATGCTCAGGTGTTGAGACAGGGGCTCAGATGTAAACTTTAGTAACAGTTTCATATTTGCAGGTAAGATTAAGAGCAAGTCTTCAAAAGTGGAATTACCCTGACGCTTGTGTACATAAAGAGAACATGAGACTGCCACACATGCTACACTACATCCGACCACGGGGTGAACTGGGCAAATCCAGTGCCAAACAACAGCAAGGCCACACTCAGCAGGAATCAAGCTATGATTGTGAGGAGAGGTTTACAGGAGAACACTTTCAGGCGTGGCAGAATGTCCTTCCTTGGCAGCAGGACGGCTGAATGAGCTGCACCCAGCAACACTTCTGACACGCTTCATGCATCTCTTCCAGCCCTTTGGAGAATGTGATACAGATAATGCCACAGTAATGTTACTGCAGAACACATTTATCAAGATACCTTTGCAACTCAGGAAAGCTTAGAGGGGTTTTTCCTATGTCACTTTTGCTGAGGTTAGCAGGAATTATCCTAGAAACTTGACTAAGGGATGATCAAACCTCCAGTACATGTTACCAAAGTGTTTCAAAGGTACTCAGGTCCCTCACCAAGAGCTACATGATAATTTAAACACTGAGCAGAAAACCTTTGTGCTTCTTCCGTGGACTAAAGTCTGACTTAAATCCTATTACTGCAAGCCAGCAAAATGCAGGGATGCTAGGCTTTGCAAAGATGGTGGAGGAAAAGGGATTCCATCTAGATTCCTTAAAAACAGAATACACTGTAATAAAAGACAACTGTGACAACTCTAGTAGTTGTCTCTACAAATTCTCTGGACCATGAACTGGCCACAGAAGACTCAAAATACCAAAGGCAGAGAGCTGTCCAGCTGGAAGTGTTCTGAAAGACTGCAGGAAATCCATCAAGAACAAACTGACATGGCTATTGACACAGAAGAATCGTAGCTGATAACAGAGTTATCTGGTTCCATTTTATCAGTGAGAGTTTTAGTGCCTGTAACAACTTGGACTTAGTCCAGTAAGCTGGTGCTTTTCTCTTTAACAGATTAGGACTGGTTGTTGGCAATAACACATCCCTTTATTTCTCTACTGGGCCATCCTCAGTGGTGGATGTGGGGCAGACTGCCCTGCAAGCTTCCACTACCTGAATCATCTCCTTCCTTTTCCAGTATCGAAAACCTCACACTGCTATCTAAATTCCAGTTTCTGAAAAGGCAGAGGGTTAAACTACCAACCTGAGACTCAACAATTGTCCCTTCCAATTATTTAGTGCTTGAAATTGAGACATTCACACAGTGCAACCTAGCAGTCATACACACATCGTCACTTACTACCACACTGAACACAGCTGTGTTACACAGTGGGATTTTACTTCTCAGCAGATTTTACTTTCCCTTGATCTTCCACTTTTTTGATGGCAGCTTGGATAGCTTCTTGATCACCCAGAAACTGGTGAGGGCCCAGAGGGTGCAAATTCTCATCAAGTTCAAGAAGTATGGGCACACCAGTGGGGAGGGTAACATTGATGATGTCCTCATCGGAGATGCCTGCCGAAGAAAAACAAAACAGAGTTATACCTACAGCTTCCTCATTGCCTACTGCCTTGTTTCTGAGGTTATCAGTCTTAAAACAGTCAAGGACACATTCCAGCCTCCATCAACACCACCAGCCACTCAAGAGTCAATTCCCAGCTAGGCCACAGCTTGGTAAGTGCTTTAGGAACAGCTGAAGGAGAGAATTCCCATCGAGGTGAAGACAGTTTCTTCACTTCTGCAGCCTACACATGTGAAATAAACAGAAGGGATTGCCCTGGAGACTACACTGTTCCTTTAAGACAGGACACAGAGCACAATAGGTTCCCCCCCATAATTTCCCAAGTCACACATCACAGAAGATGATGAGAGTCCACATGTGCTACTCCAACATGAAACAACCTCTGCTAAGCAGCCAACACAGGCTCTTGAAAAAGGCGGGATAACAAGGTTAATCTTTCTCTTAAATTTTCTGTGCAACTCTTCTCACACAAACTGTCACAAAAATCAGTATGTAATTCTTCTTGTGTGAGAATCACTCTTGACCCACATCTGATTTCTCATAAGCAAGTTTATAGCAGGGCCCACAGTACTGCTCTCAGAATTACTACATACAGCATATTCATTTCCACTTTCAAACGAGGGGAACGGGAAGAAAAAGGAGGCAGAAAGTAAATTTGTACAGCTTAGAGCATGTTTCTTTTTTCCACTTAACTAAAGGAATGTGTACCTGGAAACAAAGTTTATTTTATGCTGATGTGTAATTAACACATTCTGGGTCTCTCACCTCAACGAAATTGCTGGTTATTTTTATATCAAACACACATCCAAAGCCTCCAAGAGCATTTCAAGACCAAACATCCTAGTAAAGTTTCCACACAAGGTCTAAATAGTTGCATTAAAAGCAGTGACTGCAAAATCATTATCCCTCAAAAAAAAAAAAAATCAGGCAAAAGAAAGCTAGTGTCATTGGGAACGTCAAGATTGCTTTTTCCCTCCCTTTTTTAGAAGCACTGGGGTCACAGCAGCAGCCTGCTATTGTGAAGCGGGGCAGCTTTGAGTAATTCACACTTGGAAAATGCACACAACCAAGCTTCTAAAGTGATGATACCATGTAAACTAGACCTAGGTGCACCCAGCAAACATCCTCCTGAGCAGCTGACAAAACAGATGGTCCTCAGGACACACGGGTATAAATTCACCAGTGATTTTCACATTAAGTAGAAAAGCAGAGCCAGCATATTAACAGGAAAACACACACGAGTCAAGCAACTCAGCAACAGTGGGGTGACAACAGGTCAGACAAAACAGAACTACTCATGAGGTGAGGATCATATGCCCCTGCCCAGAGACTACACCAGCACCCAAGTTTGGCAGTGACCTATTCTTGCTTTGTGCTCAGCACTTGGGTGAGCCCTAAGTTTCAGAAGGGCATGGAGCACCACAAAGAAACCCTCACAAGAAACCTAGACCTTGTTACACATTCAGCATCAGTCCGTTGAAACAAGTCACACTCAGACAGCTTAAGCAATTCTTGCATACAAAGGGACAAATAATTCACCTGGTGTAGGCCACAGAATCAGACCTACAGGGGAAAAAAAAAACCTCAAAGAGTACTTGAAATTTAAAAACAGCACAGAAGTGAACAGGAAAAATACTGCATCCATTCACCAAGCACAAGCGCTGTTCTCATGGACTTTTGTTTGCAAAACAAGCAGCCAAGCTGCCCGAGCTCTTATTTCAAGGATTCTTAAACATTAGATTTTAACAACACCCACATCACCATGTACGTCCCCAGAGAATCTGTGCCTAGGAAGTGTTCTGCCCACCTCCTAAATTCAGTCTCCCAGACTAAACCATGCATATATACACAAAGCAGATGAAGTCATGCAGGAGAGTTTAGGCAAACCACATAATGTGGTCAGGAGACATGATATTTAAACGTTTCCTCTGGAGATGGATTAAACAAAACTAGCTGTAGCTACATGAATTCAGAAATGCATTTTACTGTTTTTACAGAACACAAAGTGACCACAATGTCAACTAGTATTGATTTATGAAGCAAAACAGCGCAGTCTAGGATAAACACACAGCAGCAAACATGATGGTTTCTCCTCGGGACTCTTCATCATACAGAAGTGTTGCCCCACAGCCACAAGTCTGGAAACACAAGCTGAAGTCAGATGAAAATCCTAAAGGAACAACAGTGTTCTGTTGCTGTGTATGGTATTTGTGTTCTTCAGGCAGCAAGAAGCTGAGCAGGCTGGTCACACAAGCTCTTTGGTTGCAGGGAGAGCTCACCAGAACACTCCCCAGCCAGCAGGCCAGGAGGACAGCAAAGAGATCATGCCCTGCAGTTGCAATGGCTGGAGTGTGAGCTGACTGCTATCCAGTTACTCCATGTGCTGTAATTATAACCAGCTGACCTTTTCCTGTGCCCCATCCAAGCTGGCCTGAGTCACAACCCAGCCTATGGCACAGGGAAGAAGGGTGAAATCAGGGCAAGATCTCTACTGCTGACTACAAGGTGCAATGGTAAACAAGACCACTGAAGAAGCAACACTCTTCCCTCCAGCTGAATACCAAAGCCTGGGTCTCAGCACTGCTTAAGTACTGTGCTGCTGGAAGCAGTCTTTACCCAAGAAGGCTTAAACCCCAGTTCTACCTACTTACAGTCATGAGAACCCACAGACACTTCAGAAGTACTCAGGATGACTTCCTCAGGACCCCAGATCAAATGCTGACCAGGCACCTACATTCCTCAAGTGGACATCTCCCCTGCTCTATCCTGAGAGCATTGTCCCTTAGCTGTATAGCAGGAAGCAGTCAGGTACATGAACACGATAATAATTTGGTACAGCACTTGTTACAAAAAAGACCTTTAAAAATCACATTCAGAATTCTTCCCCAGCTCATTTACCATCCATTTAACTGAACTGGGTAACCAAACACACAAACTGGAAGTCCATCCAGGCAAGCTTAAGAATTCACCTTCATGTGGTAGCCCATGGAGAGTTTTGAAATATTTGTACCTTGCAAAGTCCTGCAGAGACAAACCCCACTGATTTTGAGCACCTACAGCACTTTTACAAGGGCTGGTTCAGCTTCCCCTTCCCTTTCACCTGTTTTTACCAAGTTCCTCCCTTCTATTCTTACGGTCAGAGGAACCCAACACCCACAAGAGCTATTGAGAATAACTACAGCCCTCCTCCCCTGCATGTCAACTGCACTTGAGGCCAGATGATTCATCCAATAAAAGATCATACACGAGATCAAATGCATAAATTCAGCCACAAAAGCTTGTTTAATACTGGTGCTTTGTAACTGAGTTCTAAATCAGATCATAGCATCCTTGCCACATGCTTAATGAAACTACTAAAGCTTTAGCCTAGTAAGTTAAATATTCAGAGCCACTTTCTGCCCTCCCTGCAGGCTGACTGAAGATCTAACTTCAACAGGGTAGAGGAGGGAAATGAGCACAGTGTTAGAATCTGGTGTTTGATCTTGACAGAATGTTATCTTGCTGTGCAAAGTCTAAGGAAAGAAAGATGGGTGGGCTACAACCATGGTTGTAGCATACCATCTACATTTGTTTCACTCATGCCTGCCAAGATTTTCTATGTCTGTATTACACTTGCACAGCCAGGCATTAGTAGTAGGGGGCTATGGCAAAAAAGAACTGTGGTGGGTTGACCTTGGCTGGACACCAGGTGCCCACCAAGCTGCTCTATCACTCCCATCCTCAGCACAATGGGTGGGGAGAAAAGATGAAAAAATAATGTGTGCATCAAGATAAAGGCAGTTTACTAAAGCACAAGTAGAGGCCAAGCACAGAAACAAAGAAAAACACAGGATTTATTCTCTATTTCCCATTGGCCAGCAATGTCCAGTCACTAATTAGGGCTTCAGTATGCAGAGCTATTGCTCCAATGCCATTACAAACATCCTTCCTCCTTTCCCTTAGCCTTTACTGCTGAGCAGACATCATAAAGGGTAAGGAATATCCCTTTGGTCAGTTTGGGTCAGCTCTCCTGGCTACGTCCCCTCCCAAGAGCTTGCCCAGCCCCAGCCTGTTTGGGGACAATGTTGGTGAGGCAGCCCTGATGCTGCAGGAGCACTGCTCAGCAGTGGCCATAACACAGGCCAAGGTAACTTGCAGTAAGGCCCAACAAGCTCACAAGAAATAAGCAGCAGGAGCACTGAGCAAAGACTGGGGAAAATGACAGGGAGAGCAAGACCATCTCATTTCAGGAGCACTGAGTTGTTAGGTCACAAGCTGTTTCCTGCAACTGCACTCAGACACCACACTCACAGGAGCAGTATTTCCTTAAGAAGGCTAAGCAGCTAAATCAATGAAATAATCCTATTAAGGAGCCCTCAGCACAATCCACACCAGGTGCCACAACGTGCAGCTCCAACATGTAAACTACTGGAATACTGTAACTGCACACTCAGAGTGATGCAAGAAAGTAACATCCTGAGGGCACTGCTCTCCCTGCTCACCAGGTCACAAAACCAGCAGGAGGCTTTCAGAGTCACCACTGCCTGCAAGCCCAGTCCCAGAGATCTGTCCCAGCCCTGTGACAACCCAACAAGACCAGGGAGTACAACATCTGTATCTTCAAGAGGCCAGGAAACCCCTATCCTCCAGTTTCAACCCTGAGCATGACAAGGCTCAGTGACCACCACACCACATGCAAGAGGTGACAACCTTTCAACAGGTTGGAAACTCTAGAATCAGGCCTTCCACAAGCCCCTGTTTTGAGGTACTCAACACCAGTCCCCAGGGTTAAATGGCTGGGAAGAAAGAAAAGACAGCCCATCAATCCTTCTGCCAGTCATCTGGTAAATCAGTCCATTGGACTTGGTCTCCAATCAGCACTTCAACAGAAACAGGGCAAGGTGGTCTCAAGTGTTACACGAATGTCTTCATAAAAGGACACTGTCAAGAGGATTCCAACATGAAGCACTGGTTATTAGATAAAGAGAAAAGTATCCTCCCCCAAAGAACTGAGAAAAATCATCTGCAAATAGATCCTGCACATCCAGGATGCTTATTTAGCATGGCAGATCCTATGGACATTTCACACACATTAACAAGGTCCATTCTGTGTAAAGAGAAAACAAGAACAAAACCCAAACCCACAATCAAAGCCTTTTGTGCATGATACTGTTGCTCCAACGACTGCATGCAAGTAGAAAGCAGAACTACATTTCCAGCTCTTTACCATTTACTCAGAACAAGGAAAACACAGAGATTCAGAGAATTGCAGTCCTGTTTCAAGAAAATACCTCCTTGAAATAGTAACTTCAAGGGATACTCTGTAGTGTTTTAGAAAAAAAAAAATCAAATTACACTGAAACAATTAGAATTGTTTCATCAGAACCAACAGAATGAAAACATTCATATTTGCTGCCATTTAAAGTTTGAGCTACATCTTCCAAGATCAAGTTAACACCATGACTAAGACATCCAAGCAGCCATGCAAGATTGCTGCTCGAGGCATTTGGAGCCCAGTTTTCAAAATGCCAAGCAAAAAATAAAAGGCTCCAGCTAAGCTAGAGGGGCTTAGAAAACTCCACTCAAGTGCAGGACACTCTAAGCTTACAAAAAAAAAAAATCCACAGAAACACAGCCCATCTCACAATGGGTGCTATAAATACAGTAGACTGGCAAACTTTAAGCACTGTTAAATCAGGTCCAACTCTAGCAGGGATGCAGAGCAACTCACAACCTTTCAGGAGAGAAAGGGACAGTCAGCAATGCAGACAAGGAACCTCTTAGCTCCAGCTAGATTTAGGCCGGGGAGGGGGGGTGGGGGACCAAAAATAAAACAACAAAGGCAGACTGCAATACCAGGTATCTCTGAGCTCTGTTCATGCTACCCTTCAGGCCAGTTCTTCAGAAATCCAATCTCTACTATATAAAGGGCAGGAGAGCCAGCAGGTTCCTATGTGGGAGCTGGAGTAGTCCACAGATGTTCCCTGGTCAACAGAACTAGATCCTGTGCCAAGGATTCCTCACATTTCCCTATGTAAGCATATGCTGGGAGGGTCAAGGTATACTGCAAGACAAAGGATAGCTTTGTTTTATTTTGGCTGAGTATGGGCAGTCCTGGAAGAGTTACACAGAGATAACAATTGTCCCAAAGAGAAGTTCTGCAGCACTGTTCCTCTCTGATCTCAATGCAGCAAGAAGTTCAGCCATACTAAATGCAAAGTAACCCCTCCCAGCCCCTGGGCAGGCCTGCACAGAAGGTGGCCCAGGGTCTCTGCTGGAAGCTACATTCAGCTGTCATCATCTCGCCCCCAAAGGGCTTGGCCAGCATGGCTTCATGGAACTGGTTCAGTTCTTGGGAGGCAGGGGAGTCACCACAGTTGCAGATCCCTCTTCCCCTTTTTCCTTTATCACTTCACACAGTGTGGACAACCACTCGGACCACATCATGGAACTGACTGAACCAGCCCTTCCTCCTTCATCCAAGCAGTGATCTGCAGCCCAGGATTCACAGCCTCCCTAGCTCCAGAAGCCACTTGTACCTGCTTATTTCCCAGGCTTCTGACTCCTGATGTCCTGACTGTTCCAGCATGGCCAAATGCAAAAAGTATTCAGCAGGCAGAGCCACAGAACAGAGGATTTTACAACTAAGAAAAAACCTGAGTGGACACAATCCAGCCTGTGCATATTTGTAACTACAACTGTAGTAGTCTGCATTCACGCATATATAATCACTAAATTCTGCTCAACCCACAAAGAAATTAATACAGTTCGACTTCCAGTTTAGGATGGCCTGGAAGCCAGGAGATGAAAGAAGGGAGGGAAGAATCTAACAATGAAAAGGATGTTTTTTATTGTTAGGTCCCAAATAAGTCCTTTCCAAGACCAGTTCTGGGATTTCCAGCCCAGGAAAGACCTGTTGGAGCAGGACCAGAGGAGGGCCACAAAAATGAGCAGAGGGATGGAGCACATCTGCTGTGAGGAAAGGCTGAGTTGGGGCTGTTCAGCTTGGAGAAGAGAAGGTTCCAGAGGGCCTCTAAGAAAGATGGAAACAGACTTTTTAGCAGGGCCTATTGCAATAGGACAAGGGGGGATAGTTTTAACCTAAAAGATAGTTTCAGACTAGACATAAGAAAGAAAATTTCTATGATAAGGCTGGTAAAACACTGGAACATGTTGCACAAAGAGGCAGCAGATATCCCATTCCTGGAAACATTCAAGGCCAGGTTGAACAGGGCCCTGAACAACCTGATCTAGTTGAAGATGTGCCTGCTCATTGCAGGGGGACTGGACTAGATGGCCTTTACAAGATATCTCCCAACACAAGCCATTCTGTCATAAATAAACCTTATGCTAAGCTACCAACTTGGCTGTTTATTGGGATGCATTTTCTATATTGGAATATGCTACAGTATCTCCACAAGCTTTAGCAAGTGCCTACTCTCTGCAGAAACACCCCTGTCACATAACTTTTAAGCAAAAAATTATCAGGGTGACCCACCAGGGTAAAATTAAGAACATCTTCCACAACCCAAGTCAAGCACTTTTATTCCGCTGTGTTACAGCAATGCTTTTTCAGTGAAGAGATGATTATTTCAAACCTCACAAAGCAGCTGAAAAAATCCAAAAATAATTTGAGCAGAGTTTTTGCCTATCTAAACCAACCACAAAGTTGGTTTAGAATACAGGTTTTAAATGTACAGTGAGAAATAAAATGGAAGTGTCTGCCCCCTTTCTTAACTACATTAACCTAATTCTCTCCCCTTTCCACATCTCTCAGCTTGATTCCTTGACCAACTTTTTACTTTCTCCTTGGAGACCACAGACATTATTAACTTGCCCAGGTAAGTAATATACACCATAGAACAAGACATAAAGCTCCAAGCCATTGAGTAAGGAGGAGAGCAAAAGGCTAAAACAAAGACCCTTACCTTCCACATGCTTCAGCAATGCCCTGCTGCTGTTCCCATGAGCAGAGATAAGAATCATTTTGCCACTTTTCAGTTCTGGCACTATCTTTTCATTCCAATAGGGAAGGAGTCTGTCAAGCACATCTTTGAGACTTTCAGCCTTTGGGAGATTATCCTGGGAGACATCGCTGCATTTATAGCGGCGATCGTTGTAGATCTCTTCGTAGTAGGGGTGAGATTCAGAGATGGGAGGCGGGGTAACATCGTAGCTTCTCCTCCAGATTTTCACTTGCTCCTCACCGTGATTCAGAGCCATCTCTGCTCTGTTGAGCCCGATCAGGGCTCCATAGTGACGCTCATTCAGCCGCCAGGAGCTCTGAATGGGGACCCACTCTTGGCCCATCTCTTCCAGGATAAGCCAGGCAGTCTGGATGGAGCGGCTCAGCACAGAGGTGAAGACGAGGTCAAACTCGAAGCCCAGCGCTTTGAGGCGTTTGCCACAGTTCTGAGCTTCCTTTATCCCATCACTGCTCAGCTTCTGGTCCACCCAGCTGCAGAAGCGATTCTCCTTGGTCCAGGCTCCTTCCCCATGTCTTAGGAGAACGAGCCTATACTTTGCCATTTTGGTTGCAGCTTAGCACAGACGGCAGCTGGTGTGGCATCTAATAGTGATACATCTGGACAAAGACATGAGACAGACACATCAAACATCCCACAGATAATGCATTACAAACAGCAATATGGCAGTAAAAAGTAAACAACTATCAGAATAAAAACAACCAAAGAAACAAGTGTCTGCTGAGTGTGATTTTACAATCCAGAGTGGGAGGAATTCCAAACCAGGAGATGTGGGAAGGAAAAGTGCCATCCTTCACCCAGCTTGTTGCAACTAGCCCACTTTAAACAATTGATTAGGAGCAGATTTGGACAAGCTACTCCAGCCTACAGGTTTCCCTCAAGTGCTTAAACAGAGCTTCACTCAGTATCACAGGCTCCCAGAGAAGCAGATCTCTCTCACTGGGGAACTCTGAGGTGCCACACGTAGCTCGAGCCCTTAAGGGCTGTCCAGATCCTCACTGCACCAAGGGAATGCAGGCACAGACAGCAGCTGTGGCCCTCAACCAGAGGAACTGGAGAGTGGCACCACAGAACTGGAACTGGCAGCACACAGAACCTTATCAGCTTTTCTCAAAGGAGATGTCAACATAGTCACACTCTGCATAATTTCCTCATATCCCCATCCTGTCCTGCTAATTATGCCAGTCTATGCTTGATCTTTTCTCCAGGCCACCTCCTCCATCATTCCTCCACACTCAAGTGTCACAATACAGATACTCTGGGTGCAATGTACAACTAGTGAGTCCTCATTTCACTCAATCACACATTATCTCATCCTCTTCCTGACTTTCAAGTCTATTTTTCCTCTCTTGTCTGCGAATTACAATGCCAGATTCTTAGGCACCAGGATTAACGCTTTTACTTTTGGAGTGGGCACAAAAAGCCTATTGTGTCCTCATTAAGTCAGACAGCTACACATTCACAAAGTCAAACAGTACCTTTCTCCTCCTTCTTGACCAAGCAGCATCACCTCTGGATTGTCTTTAATGGGAGAGACATTTTGACCACACACCTAAGGGTCTGCCAAGGTGGTCAAAGATCTACTAGCAGACAGTGGGATGCCTGAAAGGTCCATCTAACACAGGACTGCAACTCTGAAGGCCCCACCTGACCCCTCTGACCTGAGACACAGTCTAGATGGCAATGAAAAGAGCAGGGGAAAAAATACAAAAATACAACTCTGCACTGGGGGGACTACTGCACACCAGATGAATATTAAGTGCTCTCAAAACCATGGGCAGTGGGAGACTGAGCTCTGATTTCTGCACACCCAACCTTGGGCTAGATTTCCATAAGAAACACACTTAAGGGAGCTCCCATCATCTCAAATCAGTTGGAGCTGCTTCAATCACACTCCAAGCGTCTCAAATTCAGGCCCACTGTGACCCTCAATTAGGTCAGCAGGATGGGATAGGCCCGTGCATTCTGGGTTTTGGGAAACACCCAGCACAATACCAGCATTCATTTTTCCAGACTTTCAAAAAAAAGTGTCTAGGAAAGTTGAATTCATTAACAGACTCAGGAATCTGATCTTGCTTGTAACAGCAGCCTCTAATTCCACATTAAGACAGAGTATACATCACACAAGGGCACTATGCAAAACCTCCTCAGCTCTAACTTCTGCCTAAAGGCACAGCTCAGGATTAAAAAGCCTTTGAGGACTGAGATTTTTAGAGAATATCAGGAGGTATTGTTTGACACACAACAGACAGTTGATAAATACAAAAGGAAGTCTTATTTCAGGCAAAGGCAGGCTGAGATTTGTGCATGGCAAGGAACACCTCAGACAAAATCCCCTGCATGGTCCACTTTTTCCACTCCAAATAATCAGTTGCACATTAAGCAAAGAAATCAGCTACTGCTAGGATTCAGGTGTCATGGCACATCAGATACAAAACTAAACTACACCCTTTAAGATCCTAGGTGTATAACAAAAACAAGGATTTAATAGCATTTCCACCTGAAGCAACTGGTCCTTCCTGAACATACCACAGATACAATTAAAAAATTGCAGTGTGTTCACAGCATGAACTACTACACACAAAACAGCTCCACAGAAATCTCTATCTCTGCAGACACCTCATTACCCAGATTAACTGATTCTATTATCCCAGGAATAGATTACATAATTTACAAAACCAAATTAAGACCAAACAATAGGGGTGATGCACCTCTTTGCAAAAGTTTCGTTGGTACTTTTAGCCAAAAACACTAAAAAATTTAGTTAGTGTAAAAGATACACTTACACAAAGACCAAATATCATCTGGGTGCCATAAACTCCAGTTCACTTACATAAAACATTAGGCAGAAGCACAATTCTCGAACAAATTTAGGAAGAACTAGCAGTCACAGGGTTGTTTAAATATCAGTCCACTTCTGGAAGCATTTAAACTAGAAAGCCTTAGAGCAACACATGGAAATAATCCTACTCACCTTTCCTACAGCAAAGGAACAACCTACACAAATCCCAGCACAGACTCAAGAGCTGCTTTATACAGAGGCCACCACACACGCTTGGCTGGTTACCTGCAGGGAAAGAATAAACATCGAGTGCTCACAGAAAGAACCCACAAGTGCAAATGGCTATGCCAGCCACCATTTGCTCTCAAAGCTGTTCAAGAAATAGAGCACATACCCCTCGTATGGACTGGGAAAGCTACCAAATGCCTTCTCCCAAAAAAAGATGCCAACGCACAGCTCCTGCATTTCCAACAAGGGAAAGTTTCACATCTCCCACATGCCCCGGGATATCATTTGCACCCTAAGATTTGTTTAGGCTGCAATTACCGTAGCTCTAGTGTGCAAAAATCTACCAAAAGCTCTGGGACACCGTGGAGGATATGGACGGCAGACTTGGACCCAGCACAGAGGCACTGGAACAGGTTGTCCAGAGAAGCTGAAGATGCCCCATCGCTAGAGGTGCTCAAGGCCAGGCTGGTTGGAGCCCTGAGCAACGTGGTCTAGTGGCAGGTGTCGCTGCCCATGGCAGGGGGGTTGGAGCCAGACAGCCTTTAAGGTCCCTTCCAACCCAAACCATTCTGCGGTTCACTCTGTGAGAGAGCAGAAACCCAGAGCCCCAGCACCGGAGAGCAGCACACGGTGCTCAGAATAACATCTTACACCGGCAAAGTTCTCGGCCAAGCACAATTTTAAGGTCTAATACCAGAGGCGGTCACTTCCAAGGCTCCTGCTCCAGCCGGGACAAGCTCCCCTGCTCATCCCTTTTATAAGGCGTCCCTGTGCCGAGCACCTGCGTGTTCCAGCCCTCCCCGAGCACGGAGGCTCGGCCAGAAGTAGGGCAGCACCTCCCGGACACGCGCAAACACCCGCGGCTGCCGGCGACCCGCACACAAACACAGCCCCGGGCACGCAAACGTGTGCGGAGCCTCGCAGCCACGGCCCCCTCGGGAAGCCGCCGCTTGCCAGGGGGACAACACCGCCATCCCTCCCCGGAGCGCCGGAACAGCCCCGCCGGGAGAGCCCCCCCGAGCCCAGGGCCGCTCCACCCCGTCCCCCACGGCCGCTACCCGCGCCCCGACCCGGAGCTCCCGGGAATTACCGGGCTAAAGCCGCGCCGCCTCACGGGGACCGCCGCAGCCGCCGCCGAGCCGGGCGAGGGGCGGACCGCGCGTCTTATTGCGGCCGCGGCGCCTCCGCGCCCCCGAGAGGGGCGCACCCTGATTGGCCGGCCGGGCCGATGGGCAGCGGCCTCGGCCAATGAGCGCGGGGCGGGGCGGTGACGCGGTGTCCCCGAGCGCGCGGGGCCCGCGCACAGCCCGGCACCGCCGGCGCTGCCGTGCCCGCGCGGGGCTCGGGGATGCTGCGGCCATCCCGCCCCTCCTCCCGGGAATCCCGGCCTCCCGGCCGCCCGGAGCGGGCCGATTGGCCGCCAGGGATCGCAGCAGAGATGCCGGCTCCCCCCCCCCGCGGGTCTGGGCACGCAGGCGGCGCTTTGTGAAACGGGGAAACGGGGTCGCGCAGATGCGCGCAGAACACGACCGGAGGCATCCAAACCTCTGGCTGCTCCCGAAACCACCCTCGGACCGCCTTACTCAGATGGGCTCCGCTCCTCCCGAGCCGCGGCTGCCCTGGGCCTCAGCCCGGCTCCCGGGCACCTCCTGCTCCTTCCCACTGCCCTGGCGGGCACTGCGGCAGCGGAGGGAGGGAGGGAGGGATGGCCCGTCCGGCGCGTCAGGGAAGAGGCGAAGGAAGGCGCTGGGCTGCCCGCAGCCCCTGGATCCTGCCCGCTCCCCTGGCCAGCCTCCTCCGTCCCAAGGAAAGAGCCGTGGGCTGCCCACCAACACACCCTCGCTCGCTCCCAGGCATTGAGGAGACCGGGCACAGTCAGACGGGGACTTTTCTCAGGCAGGGCTCACTTTTTCTTCCCGCTTTAGGACCTTGTGGTTCTGGTGACAAGCAAGGGTCCAAAATCTCATTACTCATAATGAAATCAGCAGCCAAAAAAATAAATAAATAAAAGTGAGTCTTCCTAAGGATCATGCAGCTAGGTCATTTCC
This sequence comes from Corvus kubaryi, assembly GCF_017639235.1. Taxonomy (NCBI): domain Eukaryota; kingdom Metazoa; phylum Chordata; class Aves; order Passeriformes; family Corvidae; genus Corvus; species Corvus kubaryi. The sequence goes on along the minus strand of NW_024582060.1, from coordinate 2,258,353 downwards.
ACAGGCTGTAATCCCAATCTAAAATAATTAAAAACAAAAACAAGTGGGTGGAGCAGCTCTGGCTTGAAACAAGAGGGAAGTGGTGTGGGAAGATGGTGTCCTTTAGTGCTTCTATTGCCATAGGTCTGATTTTATTTCTAAAAAGAAGCAGAGCATGTCTTTCATACCCCATCAGAGCCGCATTTTCTTCTCTAAATGCTTACCCTTGAACAGCCACAAGATAAATCTTAAAGGGCCACAAACTGGATGTACACAAAATGTGCTCTATCATCCTCCCTACAGGGGATAGAGGTGATCTTCCCTCTTTAATAAGTTAAAAAGATAGTGCATGAAAATAAAAAATGGGGGATTCAGATTCTGATAGGAAAAAGTGTCATGAGTAAATTTAAGAAAATTTGGGACAGAGGTATTAAAATAATCTCTTAATATGCTGTGAGGAGAAATTGTGTCTAATTTTACATTTATAGGGATTAGATCCTAAAATGTCAGTGGGAAAGAAGGATGAGCCAGATGAAATACTGCTTTGCTAGGCTCACAGTGTAGTAAAAGTGGTCAAGGCTGCTGGTGAGTAGCATCCTGCACCTCTTTGGTGGTTACTGCACTGACTTTGTTCCTCATTTATTTGGGAAGCTCTAGAAAGCATTCTGCATCTCAGGGAGAATACTTTCAATGCCTTTCCTGATAGAGCTATCCCTGACCTCATCACAGAATGGCAATAAAATCTGCTGCTTCTGCAGAATATTTCTACTGGATGTGCATTGTACTTAACAGTTACACATAAAATCCTTTTCACCTCATCCACCAACTTTAATATTAACAACTACCTTTCATTTCTGTCAACTTTGTCTAAGCCAGAACTCGCACTATAAACCCAGTCCAGCCTATGGAATCAAAGCAATACTCAAGTTCACTGTGTAGAAGAGTCTGATTTGCCACACATCAGCTCGAACTGGTGAAGAGAATTGCTCCCACATCCCCCTGCATGACCACACATGTGCAGTCACCCTGCCTTCAGGCAAAGTGGTCGGTTGACTTTGTAAGGAAAAAAAGCAAAGTTCCTAGAGACAGAAGGAAAAATACCTGTTGTTGAATATCAGCACTATGTGTATTGGCTGTATGTCAATCATTAAGAATACAATTAACAGAAACATTCTATGCCAATATGCAGTCGTAACTATAAGTGAGTAGACAGTAACCCATGCCACAATTCAGAACCTCTATGGCCATTAAATACAGATTTTTGTCTCCTTTAGTCTTTAAGCAAGAGCACTTCATCAGCATGGCAAAAACAGCCTGATGACTTTGATTCACATTTCAAACTATCCAAGGACAGAGAGTCAAAGCCATGTCCCTGTGCGTGACTTCTTGCAGACAGCTACACTCACTTGGCAGCTATTATCTCTCAGACCAGCTGGGTTGTGTTTTTCAGGGTCTCTGCTCTGGAGCCCTTCCAGGCTGTTGCATTCAGCTGGAATGTTTGTGGCAGAATTAGTCCAGGAAACTCCTTTCCTCAACACATAAACTTCCGCCGGGGCACCAGTGCAACTGCACCACACCAAATAAAGGCCTGGAGCTGAGCAAGGCAGAAACAGAAGAAAACAGAACTAGAAAGAAGAAAGGCTGATTAATGATTGATTAAAACTGTGGTAAACAGAAGTGTTCTTCACTGGTTATGCCCTTGGTACTCTTTCATAGAATAGTTACTTTGTTCAAAGCCAGATCCAGTGGTTGCCACACAGCATTGCAGACATGCTTATTCCAATTTCCAGAAAACCCTAAGCTCTTTGTTTAGAACTATTCGATACGTGATCTGTCTTCATTAAAAATTTCATTTTCAAAATAAAATTCTGTAATCAAGTCCTTGCACTCTGAAACCCTCTCTTTAAAACTTCTCCTGTGTGTTTTCCTACTGCATGAATTTATGTCTCCTTTTCTAGACTCTCCCTACTCCTTTCCAGCCCATTCTCTCTGCCACCCAGATGTGTGCCCAGGGAATCTTCCCTCACCTTTTTCTCTGATGCAGGCCCATTGAGGCCATTTTCAACACCTGACATTTTTTCCCCCTACAGAAGACCTAGATGCTGTTTTTTCTCTGTCTGCTATCCATGCTATTGTCTCTCATTCCTCTGCAACTATTCTGATGGCCCATTTTCACCCACGGAAAAATTTGTATGGAGAAAGCTCTGGGAGTACAACACACTACGCAGAGAAAAACATCCTTACTGCCTCCTGAGGATTCAGAACTACAACATAATGAAATGACTCTGGCTAAATCCATCTCTTCATACGGCTCTACACACCAGACCTCGGTCTGTAACACAAGGAAAATGAACCCTTTTCCCTCAGAGCAGAGCTCAGGGTGCAGGAACAGGCAAGGACGTGCCAGGCTTCCTTCTCTCTGCTGGAGCCACTCACCACGTCTGGCAGTACCCACACACGTGGCTCTCAGCATTTCCTTGGCTCGAGCACGCCTGTGCGTGGGTAATTTTTCGTCGCACACCTACCCCTATTTGTCAACATATCACACCACCACATCTTAAACCAAGCCTGTTATTACCTAAAACTTGGGGGTGCACCTGACAGAGCAGCAAGGCACACCCTGCACACCAAGTAGTCACCCAATTACAATTTCAGCTCCTTAGCAAAGGCCCTTTGTCACCTTTTGTTTTACTAGTTTAGGCACTGTTTGACACCTGCTTAATACAATGCTGCTTTCATTAACACAGTGGGGCTTTCATCCTGTTTGGCTATGGAGGCAATATACAACTTCAGTACCTCAGTAGATTCTCTTTATATCAAAACCAGAAGTGTAAGTCCATGTGAAGAGAAAATAAAGTACTCTACCTTTTTTTTCTTCTCTCTCTCTCTAACGGCATTGCTTGGAGGGAAAATCTGTTAAAAAAAAAAAGAGTGTGTAAGCACTAAAACTAACCCTGCACTTGTCACCAGAATCAGAGCTTTAGTCTTCAAGTAAGTGCAGAAGTTTTTCTGAATCATTAATACCAAATAAATGACCGAGAAAGAGGAAGAAAATACATAAAAGCCTTCATGATATGCAAAACAGATGGAGGGAAGCTGCTTTGTGAGGCACAGTATTCTAAACCTGAAGTGGGAACTGAACTTTTTATGCAATCCCAGTGGCGAGGTACTGGTAATGTTATTCTGAAGTCAAAAAGGTGACTTCTGTCTGTTCTTCTGAAATATTAATTAAATAAAAATATTTTATTTCTGCATATCCCAAGCTGACAACATACACATGGGAAAAAAGCTTATATTCTCTATACCCTTAAAACCATTACATTGTCATCTTCAAATAAACACCTCACCACAGCAGGTGCCTAGAAGATACAAACAAGTGTGTGGAACACAATGTTCTGAAGAAATCCTCACGGATACAGTTCTAGTCTTCAAAAATACTTCTAAAAAAAGTTTTATGAGGTGTCAGTGGCTGGGAAAACAAAATCCTTTCTCACAATCAAAAGTTTTCCCATTTCTAGAGCCAGAGACAGAGCTTGAAGTTTTACAAGGTTCACTTTTAAATGTTGTGGGTTTGGAGGGGTTTACATTTCAGGTTTTGGTTTGGAGCATTTAACTGTTCTTGAGTCCCAATATTGTACAAATTAACTTATTGTAGCAATATCAACAGCAAAGAAAATCCCGTGATGAATCTGCCTTTTTCCCCCCCATGATAAACAAAGTGCTCTAGACACCAGACGTCAGTAAGGAACTGTCTGGGAAGAGATAATTCAAAAGGGCTTTGAAAAAAAGAAAGCAGCAGGGTGGTGTCTAGTCACGATAAGTTATTTTGAAAACAGACTGGATAGTGCTGATACTAGAGCATGATGACAGCACACAACAATCTGGGCAAATACAGCCAAAAGGGTAAAATGGGAACTTCACTGTCATTGCAGAGAATGGTGAGTACAACAAACACACACCACACATACTCAAGTTCGTGTGTATTGATGTCTTGCTATGAAAAATTAATGGTTCACCTCAAAAAAAAAAGCTGCTCTGAAGTCTTTTACTTCCACATTACAAGGAACCCCTGGGTTAGCTAAGACCTTGTTGATGTGTGTGTGCAGAGCTATCTCTGTCTGTATTTATGATGTTTGTTTTCTCACCAACACTCTACAAATCACAAAGACCCTTTTCTGGTGCTTCTTATGTTTCTGTCCATGGTATGTGGCTCTCTTGCATCACACCAGTTTACAAAACAAGACTGTCTGAGGTTTAGTTTGGTTTTGAATGGAGCACAAAAATGAGTTTCCTATATAAAAAGTCTGTCCTATGTGTCATGATTAGATAATATCAAGAGAAGGACTGAGTCACACTGTTCTTCTACTTTACTGTAACTTCTCAGAATTCAGTGGGACTGCTCTGACCTTAAAAAGCAACAAAATCAGGCCTCTCTTTTACAGGATTATTTCCCAGGGAACTTTAGGAGTTAGGTTGCTAAATAAATAGCTGTGTATCACAAGTTAATTCATGCTTCCTCCCCCTCCACCCTGCCTCATTTCTTTAACAAAAAAGGAGCATGAGTGGAAAGACAGACAGGACTAATAAATCATGCATGATGGGGAGTCAGAATATCCAACTTCCCAGAGTTTTTCAATCTGAATTTTCATCTGTTTTACTTACAGGGAAAACCATTCACTTAATAATTTTGTGCCTGACTTCCACTCTTTTTCAATTCAGAATTAGTCTATTCCTCTATTTTGTCATCAGATCTAGCTATCCACAGAAGGGCCTGGAAAAAATAGTTTGCCTGTGATTCAGAATCTCCTTTTTATCTTACAAAGAAAGAGACTTTTCTGCTTCCCAGAGACACAAGGCACTATCCAGCATTCAGCATTTTGGATAGGTCAAGTACTTGTTCAAACATTCAGTATTGCTGTCCTTACCCTTCTCTGTACAAGTCTGCATCTGCAATGTATCAAACAAGGAACTGGGCCAAGATCAATGCAATGGATGTGGGAGGAAAAAAATGGGCAGTATGGTCCTGCCCTTCTTAAGAAGGCATTTGCAGAAGTAGATATATCTGGCAACAAACTACCTGTCTTCTTTTGGAGGAAGGGTATAATGTCTCTAGAAAGACACCACAAAATGAGGCCCATGCTATTGGACCAAGGCCTCTTGCCCTTCAAAAGATACAGAAACTTCAGAGATGAAGAAGCCACTTTATCTGCTCTTATGGCTGCATGTAGTTTGGGGGGGGCAGCTGGGAGCACAAACCAATTTTCCTGGCTTCTGCAGCAACCCACACGTGGCCACCATCTCTTCCCAGCCCCTGGGGCTCCACACGTGTTCTGGTTGCAGGACCAGCAGAGTCCCCAGACAAGACAATTGCTGGAAGCCTCATGCTAGAACAATGTGCAGCTCATGGCCTCCTCCCTGCCCGCCCTGAATTCCTTCTGGAAATGACAGATGCTGAGAGTGCGGACGCCCATCTGACCAACCCTAGAGCAGACCTGGAGCACGCAGCGCAACAACTGCACAGCCATGGATTAGTGAAGGACAATGAGCCGAACTTCTGTGGGAATCACTGGACCTTCCACGTCCCCACTAAACGTTCGGATTGCCCACGGGTCCTGCCATGTGATGGGAGAAACACCACATGAGGTTCTGCTCTCGTATTTACAAAACCTGAGCAACTCAGTCAGCTAAAACCATCTGGCTCCCCTGTTGTGTACGAGTTCAGGTTATAAAGCAATTTCCATTCAGCTCTAACTGTACAGATTCCACAGTGGTATTTTTCATGTTGTTCCTAATCAAGATGAACTCGTTGGTTTTACTGTGTGCTTCGTTTTGTTTTGTTTTTCAAACATGAGGAAAATATTTCCAACACTTGTCAAAATTTTTGTGTTTTTTAAAAAGGAAAACATATCTCTCCCTCCACTCTTAGGACATTCAAAGCATCCCTTTCCTTGTCAAAACTAGACATAGCTTACTGCTGAAACTTGAAAGGAAGCATAAAAATATTTTTCCATGGGAACAAGAGCCTCCACTTGGCAAGAAAAATAGTCAACTGTTCTCTAAAGCGATGGGCTTTGGAAAACCTACAGTCTGCACATACAAGAAAGGAAAATCCCATTCCTGTGATAACCATGCCTACCAACAGAACTGGACAGGAATGCAGATCTGGGATGGGTGAATTTTCCATTTATAGATGAGATGGGGTTGGATGCTGGCCATGGTGTTCTTCCTATTTAATTGAAGTTGCCTATCCCCTCATTACAAAGCCCATTCTCCCACAGAAACAACTGAGAAGGTTTGGTCTTTGTTGATGCTTTGGTACCTGCTCTTTTTACAGGGCTTGACCTAGGGAAAATCAAGCAAAGTATTTGCCAGTCCCACATTAATCCACCTTTCCAGTCTGTGATCAGAAGGTTTCTTTTTACAAGTTAAAGAAAAGACACAAAAGACATGTTTCTGCTTCCACAGCAACCAGTCCTGGCCTGTGCAAGGAAGTTGCAGTTTAATTAAACCAGTTCAAAAACTGATGCTGTTAAATTAATGTGAAGTCTGTGGGAGGATGGATGTTATTTTGCTGGAGTGCTTTCTACTGTTTTAACTGAAGTGGTAAGGAAGGGATTTAAGCTAAATCAATACACAACATACTTCAACTGATATGTGTCCAAAAAAGGCATTCGCATCAACATAATGAAACAGTGCAAGATTTTCACGTAGACAAGACTCAGAAGAAAATGTAACTATATTATTCTTTGGGAATATTGTGAACATGCCTTGTTTTGCCCTTGTCTGCTGTCAACACCTCCTCCACTGCCTCCAGGGGTCTGCTCCCCACTGCCTGACAGTTTTATTAACTATCTCTTCCTGTCCTGTTTACCCTCAGGTACCCACTTGTTGGCAAGTTACACTTCTCTTTATCACCAAACCACCACCCCATTCGATGTAGTTCTCAAAAACTGGAGCTTCCTGCAGTTCTGCTAAGTTAAAAGGTTCCTCTTCAGGGTAGTTTCAACCTGAGGTTCCCCAGATTTTCCCCTTTCCTCTATTTGTTACAGTAATAGTTACTGCAGCTTCAGAACATAATTGGCTGGGTTTTTCTCAGAACTCAAAATATATTGTTTCAGGCTTCTTGTGTGCCCAGTGCTGTGGAAGCGTCAGACTGTGACTACTCCTTCTGGGAAGCCCATCTTGCTCCAGAGGGTGACACAGGTGAGTGAGCAAAAGGCCATTTTTAAAAAGGCCATTTTTAGCAGCTACTTTCTCAGCTTGGCACGATATCCCAGCACCTCTTGAGCTCACTGGTTTACTCTACAGAGTGGGGAACATGCTTGGGAAAAAGGAAAAGGTCAATCCTTACTCTTCTTACTGTTGTTGGTTCGTCCCCCAGAGGCCAGCACGGCCAGGCCAACACTGGGATGCAAATCCTGAGGAATTTTCTCTCCCGGCTTTGCCCGAGCCACCACCACTGCTGCACTGTGGGCTGCAGGGGGAACCGAGGGGATCTCTGGGGATGAGGCGCTGGAAAACAGTGCCGAAATCACAACATCCAGCCATTCCAAGGACACCAGGGCCTATATACAGAATAGGTTAGACAGAGTTTGGTACCACAGTGCCTGAACAAAGAGCTGGCACTGTTGGCAGACTTTTTTAACAAATGGCTCGTTTCCACGCTATTGAATCGATGGCAAACTTCCCAACAGGAGCAGCCTCTGGCCACAAATGTGTAGTTAACAACCCAGTCTGTAGAGCACACGCTGCTTCCTACCAGCTGCACGTGGCCCACAGTCCCCACTGATGGCTGCAGTCAGAAACAAGCTGGAGGTGCTGAGCACATGAGAGTGCTCCCAGTCATAGTAAATCCAACCACACAAAAATATTAGATAGTCTTTCTGTTTCTCCTCGGACATAACTGTTGAAAGTAAGTGCTCCGTTAACAGGAGGGAGAAAACAGACTTGATTTACACACCTCCCCATGCATAATAATGCTTAAAAGTGCAAGTTTTGGAATATTTTTGAGACACAGTGGTGAGTTGAAGCAGGAGACTGTCTCATACATTTCAGTGCAAAAGACAGCAGGGAAAAGGAAATTCTTTTTTGCATCTTTAATTTAAGGATCAGACAATTCAGAAAATTGGTATGTTAGTGATAACGGACTAATTTCCTCTTTAAACCCAGGTTTGTATCTTTTGAGTCCCTACCAGAAAATTTTCAAGTCTATTTATTTATTGCAAATGTAAGCCACCTTTATTTTTTTTTTTCTTATCCTGTTTTAGGAAAAGAGGCAGAGGAAGAGAGATTTCCAACGTCTCATTATTACAAAATCTAAGGGAACAAATATGCAATTCAATCTGCTGAGTTAAGACTGAAGAAATGCAAAAGCCACACACAAGTTTAACTCTGCCCCCGTGTGTGCAAGCATGATAACACATCCATCTGCCTGGATCCTGCGGTGGTTTTGTGCTGAAGGTTGTGTCCGTTTCTGGCAGTAATTATATACGGCATCCACGATGACCATGATGCTACAGGACACCTTTTCTTCTATGCTCACGTGTCTCCGCATTACGAAACTCCTTTAGGAATGCACTGGCTGCTAAAAAACGAGCCATACAGATATGCCTGCTACCCATAATAGTAAAGCAAAAAGTGAAGAAATGGGGAAAAAAAATAAAAGGCAGCACTCGAATTTTACTGGAGGGATGATCCTGTTAAGACGAGGAAAAACCAGGGACTTAATTTTATTTCTCACGTTTGGCACGCATGGCCTGTGTGAACTTCCCTGTTCTACACTGTGCCTCACCTTCCAGCCTGAGAAGAGGATACCAACATCTTTAGGGGGGCAGGGAAAGGAACCCCTTCTTCCTCTGCAAACTCACACTGAGGTTTCTCCAGCTGGCTCACTTCATCAGCACACAATGTGACAAGGCTCCATCAAGGGGAGACACACGCTGCTCCAGCCAAGGGCTCAGCCCACGATCACACACCCAGCAGCAAAGGAGCAGCTCTGGGAGCTGGGAGCAAGGGGCCTCTCGATCATGTCCTACCCTGGGACTTGTTTATTGACACTTTTTGGGACACCGCTGGACTTTACCAGTGACAATCCTGGGCCAAAGCGCCCCTGAATGAAACCTTCTCTCTCAAGAAATCTATGGGGGGAACTGCAACAGGGTGTCAGAACACCTCGGCACGGGGCATAAGAGAGACAGACACATGGACAATCCCTGGGACACAGACAGGAGCTGATCTCTGCAGAAACACCAGCCAGACTGGGACACACCTGCCCTCAACCCTTATCTTTTGATAAGGGAAAGGTCCGAAGGGCGTACCACTGCCACATCCCAAGTAATCACGTCCTCGATTTTTAATTGATTTCGGCTTTCACATTAACCTTTGTGAGCTGTGTGTACAGAGAAAAAGCCACAGCCCTGTTTGCCGGATATGGGAGGACCCAGAGTACCAGGGACGCCCCAGCATCCACCCCAGCCCTGGCCAGTGACCAGGCACTGTTAAACCCAGCAGGCAAGAGGCAGCTGCGGGGAGGCAGCGCAGAGGGAGTGCAGGACCATGGCGACCTATGTGCAGCTGAACACCACTGCCAGGATGCCCCTCGTGGGGCTGGGCACCTGGAAGGTAAGAGCTTCAGAGAAAAGCACCTGTACTGCAGAGCTCCCAGGCACAAAACTTCACTGCCCCTGGTCCAGCTCTGGGGAGCTGTCCTGCTGCCTGGGGCTCCGCTCTGCCTGGCTGAGTGTGAGTGGAGCTACAGATAAGTGGCTGGAGGTTGATTTCCAGCCTTGGAGTCCACATTTATCACTGCAAGAAATAGTGTTCTTGGAAAAGAAAAAACTCCCACCAGCCTGGACTGGGGAGTGGGGGGGAGGGCGGATTGCTTTCACTAACATGGCTTCCCTGGTTTTATTTTGCTAGGATACAGGTCTCTAACAAGCACTGATTTGAGATTGTTAATATTGATGCATTTTTTCCAGTCTGCAGCTGGGCAAGGAAAAGCTGCAGTGATGGCTGCCATCGATGCTGGGTACCGCCACTTTGACTGTGCCTACGTGTACCAGAATGAGAATGAAGTTGGGGAAGGGATCCAGCAGAAAATCAAAGAAGGTGTTGTGAAACGAGAAGACCTCTTTGTTGTCAGCAAGGTAAAGATCCAATGATCCTGCAGCCTGGAGCACAGCTGGGGGAATGCTTTGAGTATTTTCCTAGCAGGAAGCTTAAGTTACGGAGACAAACTTTTTGCTGTAGGATAAAGCAAATCATAACAGCATTCAGGCCACTCCTGACGCAAGCTGACAGCTTCAGCCCGTTCTGTATGGAGAGTTCGGAAGGATACACTGTGTCTGCACCCTGCCGTGGTGGCCCAGCAGTGCTGGGGGATGGATGAAGAGAGGCCAACTGCAGACTGATTAGTGCAAAAGAAGGGAAGCAGGAAGAGGAAGGGTGGGCCAGGTAGCCCCAGCAAGGTAGAAACACATGATGCAATGTCAGAGACCACTCAGTGTAAAGGACTGACAGAGGCAGAACCAGCTAGCTAATGACACCTTGGGGACTGCTAAAGCACAGCAGAGCACACTGCCAGTTGTTCCAGCAGTTGGGCTCAGAGCATTCCAAAGGGGTGTCCCTGCAGTGGGAGCTGTCATTCTGGGCACCTTGGGACACTGCAATCTGCTTAGCATATGTCCCAAGGAAGGTGGGGTTGGCAGCTTCGCTTTCTTATTACAAAAATCAGGCTACTTAGCTGGAATCTGAAGGTACTTCTTACCTAAGTAGAGGTTGGTGACAACCACTCTTTGTGGCTCATATCTTCTTGGCTTTGCCTGCTACACGCAGTGCAGGAGTTCTGTGCATGCTCAGGAACGACAGATACACAACTGCCAAGGCAGACCCTGGGCAAAAGGGGGTGGCACAAACCTTGTGTGTGAACTAATGTAACCAGAGACTGGTACACACGGCCCCCACAGTCACAGGCCAGCCCCATCCCAGAGCATGGCACATCTGAACAGCACCAGCATGGCCTCATTCCACATCAGCTTCCAAAGAACAGGGAGCATTCCTGTGCTGTGCAGAAGAGCGCCTGAGAGCTTTAACCGGGAGATCACAGTCTGCCCTGTTTTGTCTCCAGCTGTGGTGCACATTTCATGAGAAGCCTCTGGTGAAGGGAGCCTGCCAGAAGACTCTTGCAGACCTGAAACTGGATTACCTGGATCTCTACCTCATCCACTGGCCTTTTGGCTTCAAGGTACAGTAACAGCAGGTTTCACTCCTGGGAGAGCTCCTCAGAAGTGCCAGGGGTGCTTGCAGCACCACTGCTGCTGCAGTGCAGGAGGAGCCGTGCCTGTTGTGCCAGCGCTGCCCCAGTGCTGCCCATCCCGCTTTCCTCTGCCCCATCAGCCGGGCCCCTGATCCCCGCCCCGGGACCGCTGCCTGCACAGCGTCCTCTGCCCTCCTGACAACGGGGAGGCAGAGCCAGCACTAAGGTCAGGCCTCTGGCTGCAAGAAAAAGCTACGCCTCTTTCCCGTTCTTTTACAAACCCAAAGCATGCTCTTCTGAAAGAAAACCCCCTGGGACAGAGGGGTGCAGTTTGCTGCCTGACAGAAATTCTTTCCTCTGCAGGTTGCAGAGTCACACGGTTAAAGTAAACACTTCTGTTTCCCATTTCTTTCTTTAATCACCAAATCCTCCATACGGTACAGATTGAGCTGACCGTGTCTGTAGGAGCCTTAGTGTCGTTTCACAGACTTTGGATTTCAAAAGATGAGACTTTCAGGATCAAGTTTTCACAGACTACGCGGACTTCAAAGCATTTATGTCAGCATATATAGATAGATACACACACACCTGTCAAAATCTCTATTCTACCTTATGCTTTTGAGCTCAACTCCATTCCTTCAATATTGTTTTAGTTAGCTTTAAGTGGACAAAGCTGTCAAGTGAAACTGCACAATATTGTGGCATTTAGAAAATTCCAATCATTCAAACTACTTTGGCCATACTGTCTAGCTACAGGCTGTTCTAACTTTCCTAATACAGCCATTTCCATAGTGAGCCTCCCCATGGGACATCTGTCAGCAGATGCACTCCTGTATAAATGTCTGTGTTCACAGGGTCAAAGTCAGTCCTCCCTATACCTTCTTAAAAACATCTAAAGAAACTGTTATTCTTAAATGTGCAAAACAGAACAGTACTTGACGTGAACTAATGTAAGACTCCAGAATATTGTTCTCTAAGTTAATCACTTCCCTGCATGCACTTTGTGGATCATCACTTCAGAGGGTCCAGTAGAAACACCTGTCTTTATTGGGAGAGTAGATGACGAAAATGCATGAACTAAGAATAAGAAGTGATTGAAGAATTAAGTTATGATGAGAATGACTTGATTTTTTTTTTAATGCAGTATTAGCTTTACCTCCTTACATCCCTGTTGGGTAATTTTACATAGCAAGTGTCTCAACAGAGATTATTTCAAGCCTTTTCTCTCTCTCTGACAGGCAGGAGAAGAACCGTTTCCCAAAGATGACAAAGGCATGGCTATACCCAGCAACAGTGATCTTCTACAGACGTGGGAGGTAAGTTCAGCCAGAGCAGAAGAGAAATGTCCTCTGTCCTCATCAGTCTTTTCCATGTTTCCATTACCTTCAGCAGTCACAGAACTGGTGTCTCATGCACACAAAATTAGTTGGAAGGAATATAAGGCAGCACAAAGTAGCTTTTCATAATGGGCATGCTTAATCCTTCCCTGGTTATTCCTATTCTCCGACTGTCCTACTTTACTGGAGCTGCACAAACACTTCCAGTGGAGCTGCACACCAGACTGAAGCTAGAAAAAGTTCATTGTGGAACAATAACAACTGTACAATTGTTTTCACCACAGTTCTTGTGTCTTTCTCAAGGTGCTCAAACAAATTTCACAGAAATAAAGATATTTTAGGTTTAGAGATCTTGCCTACAGTATGTAGTACAGCCCTCCAGTGCTTGCACAACAGGGGATTACTGAGTGTCATCATTCTTCTCCTCGTGCAACTCTGTGGATTTCCACACACTCAGAGAATGAGAATTCGGGCTTGGGTGAGATGGCATTAATGTGCCAGCACCTGCTTTTCCCTCAGAGAACTCTGCAACTCTAAATAGTTATTTTGTGCTGCTTGTGGTGGGAAACAAGTCACATCAGGAAGAACATCATCATGAGCTGCCTTGCACACCAGATGATGATTTTGCTATTTTAGGCCATGGAGGAGCTGGTGGATGCTGGCCTGGTCAAAGCCATTGGTGTCTCCAACTTCAACCATGAGCAGATCGAAAGAATCTTGAACAAGCCAGGACTGAAGCACAAGCCTGCAAACAACCAGGTAAACTGCAAAGTGGCTGCAGGCGACTGGTTTTGTGGGATTATAAAGATCCAATTACAGCTGCATGAGGAGATGGGAAAAGGGAGAACAAAGTAGACACAGCATGTACTTTAAATCTCTCCCTATGGATATTTCAGTTGGATACTTGTGGGGTTTTTTTTAATCACCTTGCTGAAACACTTTTTAAGGATGTTGGAGCATTTCCCTGAAAAGTCTTTCTGGAATAATAGAGAGCCCAGAGATCAGCTTTGTGAACCCCCCCCCCCAGCAAAAACCATATAAGCACTTTATATCAAAACAGGTGGTTTTAATACTAAGGATTGGTATTATCATGCAGGCCACTGTCAAATTAGGGAAAAAAGCAGCCTCTAAGTGGATTAGGAGATAATTTACGGAGCACAACAATATTGCAACAGTTCTACCACTGTCAGACTCTTTGCTTCTGTGTTGGCAGATTGAATCTCATCCATATCTCACCCAGGAGAAGCTGATCAAGTACTGTCAGTCCAAAGGGCTGGCTGTGACTGCATACTGTCCCCTTGGCTCTCCCGACAGACCGTGGTAAGGCTGCTTTGCAACCTGCCAGGGAGCTGCTGGGGATTATGACTGAAGCACTGAGACCACACGTGCACCGCTCATTTCTTCATTTAAACACAGATCTCTGGTGCTACGCTGAATCTTTCTGTGGAGGTTTCTTGCCACTGATTTGTTTTCTCTGTTTAGGGCTAAGCCCGGGGATCCTTCCCTTCTGGATGACCCCAAGATCAAGGAGATTGCAGCCAAGCACAACAAAACCCCAGCACAGGTGGGTACTCCTTCCAGTTTTGGAAAACAGAGCTCAGGAAAGGGTAGAACCTCTATCCCTTCCCCATGAATTGTGGCACTCCTCTCATTTTTCCCTAACAATGCAGATTTTTTAATTATATTACCTCCAAGACACACTACTATTAACTCTTTTACCCTCAAAAAGACTCTTGACCCACCTTCACATGTCACTTCCCCTCTCAAGTCCTTTTGCAGAGAATGTAAGCCTTGCATAGACTGCTAAAATCCCAAGGGCAAAGGAAAGGAATCAACTGGCCCAAACCTGGATGGGAAGGGAGGTTTCCTGTGAGGCTCCTCCACTCCCCTCTTTGCTCTCCAAGCAGTGCAGCCAAGGAATAATTTGAAATGCAGCTCTGCAGAAGCAGGTACAGCTTAGGGAAAACAGCTCTGCTCCCTCCGGAGCAGGAGCCATTCTCTCTCTGACTCGGTTTTTTGTTCTTGCAGGTTCTCCTTCGCTTCCAGGTCCAGAGAAATGTGATT